>NC_086051.1:7212113-7524036 GCF_947568885.1 Cydia strobilella
ACGAATCACGACTTATTGATACCGATGTTAGTAAATGAGAGCACTTTTTGTCGCCGCAGCCTCAGCCCTTCGTGTCACGTCTTAAACTCGCCACATCAAAATTGAATCAGAAAAAAACTACAGTTTACCAAATCACCATGTACTTCATTATCCATTGCAACTATTCAGTGTTCATTCGGAAAAAGTCGTAGTTTGAAAACACTTGGTTACATTAACTATTTTTGCTCCATTTATTTGGGAAGTTTCTGAATGTGTTCACCTCACGACTCGTTTTTTTGCCGTTTCCACCGACCACTTCTTACGCAGTGATGTCGTGAGTGGCTCGATTCGTTACCGAAACTATAATTAGTTTTACCGTTATTGGATATTTTACATTTTCATTGGGTGGGCTTGTTGATTGCTGTGGACGAAGAAAAGCGTGACAGTCATTTGTTTATTTTCTAAACTACAGATTGACGAGACGCCATTAAACGTTTTACGGGCCAATTTTATATAAATGTAGTTTCCATTAATGTTCAGAGTTGCGCCGTATGATGGATCTATCACGGATTCGTGGAACTGTTGGTAACAGGCATGCGCACCTACAATAACAGATTGCGTTGTATAATTAACACATCTGCTGCTAATTGTCGCTGCCCGCGACAAAAACTGGTAGTTTCGTGTAACACTTATTAGGCATGGAAGCGCGCCTTTCCTTCAAAATTTAATTATCGACATTAGAGCTGACACCAAAAACGGCGACAAGAAATTAGGCGTCGACGTGAACAAGAAACTGTTTGCAAAACTGTTTACAGGCGATTCCGTTTCGATTTGTAGAAAGTCGATAATTGTGTACGACGCCTGAAGCGCGGAGGACAGTCAATTATTCAAAGTGTAATAATTGATTGGATTTTAGATTTAATGACTCGTTAGAATGTTAGTTGACAATAGTAGACACGGGGTCGCTAAATGGATGGCATTATGTCCATGCACGGCGACGTCAAATATGAAGAATGATCTCCCACATTTGTCCTGGACGTCCCGACTCCATTCAGCGGCGGGACAAAGCACTACACTACAACATTACATTTGATATTCAATCATTCATCATTTATTATTTTGTTGGTTTTTATATCCTACACAGAAATACTCAAACGGAGAAATTTAAAAAAAGGGAAAGAAAATAATGAACTCGAACGGATACGAAATACGCGCTACAATACCACTTATTGCTGTTCTATTTAAACTACATGATGAAACCGTTAAAAGCTAAAAAATAAATTAGCATGAGCATGCAAAGACAAATAAAATAAGCTGATTCACAAGTCGGCAACAATGTACGGCCACCAAATTATGGTACAAGTAACTACATCTTCGAAAACGTTTCACTCGTGATTGCTGTGTTAACACCGCCGGCCAATGATGCCCTGCGATAGTTATTTTTCTAGAAACGTCGTAAATATTAAAGCCAACATGCTTGTTAAACCCTAGTTTGAACAACTTAAAGAATAAAGTACTTTGTGTGTCTAAGAAACATCAAAAGCTAAGCTTACCCAGCGTTCGATTAATGGAAAACTCCTAATCAATGTACATGGATGTGATATAATTAAATGGAAGGAAAGTACATAAAGTTAGTAGTAAGAAGTTTAATTAATCTGCTAGCTGACGTAACGCGGTTCGTTTTCTTTCTATTAGTGGCCGAAAGCGATTTGTTCAATTGATTCGCCGAGGCGAGCTCCAGTCTCAGCACTGTTTGTGCTAAGAATTTGTGGAGTTAACGTTTCTAAAGATCAAAGCGAGAATGATTAGCGGATCACTTGTAGATACCGTGTTGCATAAGTGGATACTAATAGTGTTCATAGATATGTAATTGTGATTTACGTTTTAGCACTTCGTTACCGCCAAGGATAGCCAACATTGCGTACAAATACCATTTGATCTCCACGACTGAGCGCGCTGATGACTATAATTATTATGTGGAGGTAATTGTGGAAAATTATTGTAATAAACTTTCGAAGCTGACGCCATCACAATCGAAAGAGACAATGTGTCCCTAATGAATACCGGGGCAAGTAAAAGAAATTATTTACGCCACACAACGACAGTGCTACAAATATGGAGACATAAAGATGATGTAGAAATCTGGGTAATGATGTAAAGTGAATGGACAACGGGGTAATTACTGTGTGCGCCAGTGGAGATGCTTTGGTGCGTATCGTCACTACGTTAATTGTCGAGCGTTTCTTTCAAACTTGGATTCTGCTGCTATTGTTGGATTTTACCGCATTTGTGTTTTGAAAATCGGAGTCTTTACTGAGATAAAGATGTGATTATTTCGAGTTTTTTAAATGTCTAGAGCTAAGTTTAGTTACCTCTTCAAGCCGCAAGAGCAGTGCTATTTTTACATTAGAGATTAGAACAAGTGTAGGTAAATCAAATTATTTATGTTCTTCAAATAGTAGGTATAATAGATATTCGTGGCAACTTTTCCAAATCATGCTAGCGGAACATTGAGCATAGGCTAGTAAATCAAAACTTATTATTTGATTTGAACCTGTCAAGTATTGAGTACCTCGGTTATTCACATTAAACAAAATATGTTGTGACTTGTGACACAATAGAGTCCGTTTACTTAAGCTTCTATTAGCTCTATTCCAATAAAGAAGACGACATTTCGAAGACATTAAAATTCTCTGGATCGTATAATTACATATGACACATTTTAACATTAAGGTGCCCACGCTCGGTGTGTTGTGCCTCTAAACTCGTATAATTTGTGTTAAAGCTGTAATATATGAGACGTTAGGAGTCCCTCGCGTTCCGTGCATTTGATCGTTAATAAAATTATCAAAATCTAAACAGGTTTTACGAACGCTCGTGGACTTATGAATGGAAATGGTCTTTGGGAATCCCAAATATTTCGAGGAGTCGTAAATAATACACGGCGTGATATTTCCGCTGATCGATTTTATTAGGTCCATCTAGTAGAACGGACCTGCGAAATCGCTACTGGATATCGAAATGCGCACCTAAATAATATTATAAGCGACTGTTATTTTAATGATTTAATTATAATATTATTATGTTTAAGGCGCGGCTAATGGCAGCCGAAGCGTGTTTTCGTTAGCTTATTGCTACTTTGTGCCGTTGTCGATACAAAATTTAATTGCGTAATTAAAGAACCAAAATAAGATTAATTAGCGGCGGTTGTGTTCGCAATAATGTATGTACAAAGTTCGGATTAAGGGAGACTCGAGTAGTCAACAAAGACGTCTATCAGAACAAAAGTTATAGTGACATACGCCTTTATATTATTAAAAAAATAAGGACTCATGTTCCTGAGTAGTGAATTAAATATCTAAAAATGGTAATGAAAATATATGACACAAATATACCTAATTATCAGTGTTTACAATCTCACTTACATATTTGTCAAAGCGCGACGCGGTGATCATGAGTATATTAGGTAAATGTAGGGAGTAAGTATTGTATTGTATTGGTGTTGTCTGAATAAATGATTTTTCTATTCTATTCTAAGTGCTGGTATTTTGCATCTCTGCTCACTTAAAATACAAATTTCGTAATTTTTTTGAGCGATAACATGTTGATCTAGTATGCAATGTTAGAGTCGTGATTCAGCCGGACCACTTAGGTATAGTTTTATGCCCGTAATTATTCCGAGCACACGTGGACGAGCTTTATGGCTGTACATGCGTTGCCTTATAACATACCCACAACTATACCACCTACATCGTATATCTCTTAAACCTGCTATTGGAATTTAACCTTTATCTCGCGCACAAAAAGGTTTGATTTGTCACAATATGCCTGAACAGGATAAGAGATTACAAAAGTTAACAAAGTTACACCTTTTTGTTTTATAGGTTAACGACTCTACTATTAATAGTCCCAAACAGCTGCAGGTATGCGAGGAAGCTTATAAGATTATAATCAGTAATGCATAAATTATTGATTTAGGTACAGTCAGCATCTATAATATATCAGATCTGACAAAGCGTAACGATTCTAAAAGCAACTTTATCGAATGAGGCGTATGTGCGCGTTCGGAATTTTCACCACCTCGTCTGCTCTGTCCGATATCTCGGAAAACCATAAGGACGTATCTACTGAACATGTAAGTAAGTAATACATATGTCTTACTTATTTGGCTTGAAACTTTTCTAACCGAATGAATTGTACTTAATATCTTGACCGAAACGTTACCGAAGGTCTCCGTTTTGACTCGGACAAACTGCTTTCGTATGTCCGGGTGTTCTCCTCTACAGGTCGCAATTCTCAACCGATTTTCGTGAAATTTTGTGAGCAGATTCAGTAGTTATATATAATTTTTCTGTCGTTTCTTATTTTTGGGAAATGTTCAAAATGGTGGAAATAGGCATTAAAGGACTTAAGTGCAATTTTAAGCTTACGAATGTTTACGCGAGGTCTACCTACAGTTCACAGTGCCACTGGTATATAATTTATATATATAATTGACATTCATCAAAACACTCCGTCAATCCTAGTTAAAAAAGATGAAACGGATGTGTATAAACATTTTTAATCGATAGCTATGTATAATGTAAACATTATGCCAAAACATATTCAACTCACAATAAAATCGACTGTGATATCGTTCGAATAATAAATATAATTTATCACTGACACCTGACAAAAACGTTGGTGTCGCCCTGGTATCATCTCTAGACAATGATATGAACACGATATACGTAAAACCGGTGGCAGTAACAAAGCATTTATAAGCCTGGCAACCTTGAGGATTACTCGTGGCAATGGACTGTATGATAATGCCGTAGAAATTAAAAATAAAGCATTGACAGAAGACGCACGCAGTCTATACTACCTTTTGAATTTAAGCTAAAGAGGTTTATGTCTAACAAGTTATTGACAGGTTCTCGAATATTTTCTCATGCCAAGATACACCGAGCTTGTATGAGAGTCAACGTACAGAAAGAGATCTATTATAGAAATTGAGCTAGCATTTACATATATAGGTAGGTTTAGCATGCGGCTAATGTTTTAAATGTAATGGAAAGCGCATAGCTAAGTAAAAGAAGCTATATCAATTCATAAAGGTACAGATTGATGTTAAGAATACGTAGGATCCAAAAATGAGGCTGCCGCAGCGATAATGAGAGCCAAGCAAGTCGAGTAAAACCGGTAGTAGGTTCATCTCGAGTCATTACTTGCACATTCTGTTTATTAACGACGTGGTAATACAGATTTCAATCAAAACTGCTGTTGATTAATTTTCTACTTGATTACGGCAGCCGGTTCCTCTATTTTTTAAGTGTTATTTGAATGTAGTGAACCCATTTTAGTTGTAGGTACTTTTTTGACATTGGACATAATTGAAATAGGAAGTGAATTAATTTAGATTAGAATAATTTATCTATAACACAAACATGATATTTATATCATCCTTTAGTTGATAGAAATGACGCCATAATGTTCGCGGAATCTGGGCGTGTAGGACATGACATATTGCATCTTTGAGAAAATAAAGACGTATGTGAAGATATGCCTACGACGAATACGACATTTTTATACTAAAACAGTGATATTATAATGTTACACTAAATTTCAAGTCACGTCATTGTTATCTCTATGGTTTAGCGACATTATCTTGGTTTATTCCACTCATCTAATTAATACACATCCTATTACAAAAGCCTTGAACTTTTGGTTTGTAAGAAGTGGACAATAGAGTTTTATAAATAAGTTTAGTTAGTCAAATAGCGAACAATCAAGGCGACGGACAGAGCCGCGTATCTAAGTAATTAATCGTGGCTTATGATTGATTAAACACATTAAACCCGAGCACGATTCCCATTTAAATATTAAATCTATTAGGCAAGTGACATAATTCTAAGTACAGTTTTAATCTAAATTATTGCATGAATCGTTTGACATTTTAGTTTTGGAAACAATATGGGTGGCTCATGCATAATGGATGACGATCAAACCTAATGGAAAAATTATTGAGAATTTATGTTAAAGCAATAAATAGTATTAATTGCTCGTTACAGATAAACTAAGAGAATTATGTTAATAGAAACACGAGCAATCAGGAAGAGCTGAAATCATAATTGCTAATTTTGCAAGAGAAAATAATGGAATAGGTAGGTATAATGAGTTTCAAGGGGCTAGTTTAATGAATGTCCACTTGACAATATTTGTTAAGATAACAAGGTAAACGAGGATATTTATCGACATGAGGTTGTCGAGTGGACAACCCTTTACGTGCTCACACCCATGCGGCGCGCGCTCGACAAACACGCGCTAGTGATGCGTAACGCAAACTCCGATGTCGATATTTACCCGAACACGGTAAACACTGACACTCGATATTTGTCCAACTCGCGAGCAAATGGCGTGAGGCGCTCGGGAGTTGTTTGCGCTAGTGAGATTCACATGACCGCTACTGTAATTAACGAAAACTAACACACAACATACAAATCTCAATATGGTAGCGTATGAGTGAAAAATTATATGTGATTTAAGACAAGCCTTAAATGTTGTCGTATTTCAAAAATGTATTTTATTATACATAAATTAATAGTTATTTGTGCAACAAGAGAGGAAAGTTGGTTTTTCTTGCGAGTGTTTATTTTGAGTCCCGAGAAAGCGAAAGATTCCATAATTGAATCACGAGCAAAGCGAGTGATTCTAAGGTAGAATCTTGAGCGTAGCGAGGGACTCAAAACCACGAGATGTAAAATAACTTTGCTCTCGTGTTGCACACATAATTTTTCACCTCAGTAGTGAGAACATATTAAAGGTTAAAATGTATTTCAAATTGCACAGAATAAACAGAAAAAAAAGTAATATAATATGTACCATACCATACCATACGATACGATACCAAACCATACCATACCAAACCATACCATACCAAACCATACCATACCATACCATACCATACCATACCATACCAAACCATACCAAACCAAACCATACCAAACCAAACCATACCAAACCAAACCATACCATACCAAACCATACCAAACCAAACCAAACCATACCATACCATACCATACTATACCATACCATACCATACCATACCAAACCATACCAAAAAAAATGTAATAAAAGTATGAAGTGGCAGTTCATGGCCTTCACTAAATTAAAAAGCTACTTCGTTTCACTCCCTGGAGTGAGGAAAGTCGCACTTTCCTCACTCCAGGGAGTGACGAAAGTAGGCTTGTTCGAGCTGCTGAGGTGAAAATTAAATATCTTTATCACTACATATTATAAAACAAAGTCGCTTTCCGTTGTCTGTCCATGTGTCCCTATTTATGCTTAGATCTTAAAACTACGCAACGGATTTTGATGGCGTTTTTTTTAATAGATAGAGTGATTCAAGAGGAAGGTTTATATGTATAATTGGTATAGGTTTAGTTGTTAGATTAAATTAGTTGAACTACTCGTGCAAAGCCGGGGCGAGTCGCTAGTTTAACAATAAGCGCAATTTCGCAGAGGCGCAGAGGCACATTGCAGTGAACCCACACCATTTAATAATTGGGTACCTATACACATATTGGTATTTTGTGCGTCAGCTATAATAAGTATAACTTGACCAGGGTTATAAAATAAAATAAGAGGAGAGAAAAAAGGCACGTTAAGCCATAACTTCATTTTGAATTCTGTGCAGTGTGTTCCCGTATCAGCTTGAACGGCGCAGCAGGGGGCGCCATCGTTCTCACCTCAAGCGTGTGGTAGCCGGTCTTTAATAAGTATCGATAAAGTATGTCGATAAAATATGAATATGTATAAATATTTTCGATACTGCCTAATTTCGATTAACTACGCGACATGAATGTTTGATCCACTAACGCCGTTCGTGTTAGAATGTTGGAAAGGAATATCTGATTCGTAATCGATTGATATTCATCGATAATCGCTCGTTTGATAAACTGAAATTCCGTACGTGGCTGTGAATACATTCCATTCTTTTCTCATACAATTTATATTTGAATTTGATATATTTGAGTAGAAATTTTACATCGTAACTGATTTCGGATCTTTTCTATTTGTTTGTTTAAGCTGTAAACGCTGTGAATATGTTCAAGTTTAGAACTTTAGATTTGTATTCGACAATAATTTAAAACGTTTGTAATTTTTCATTTATAATTATCGATTCCAAGACATAGCCGAAGCTTATTAATTGTTAAATTAAAATTGTCCATAAATCTGCTCTCATCCATTGTGAAGGTAAGTTATCATTGTCACGCGCTATTCAAGTGTAAATCTCCATAAATCGGTGCCAACGTTTAAAAATAAAATAAAATATTTGGGGACCCAAAACAGGTTTTCGATTTCAATTTGTAAGTCGAATTGTTCGTTATTCGATTAATAGTCGAGTAAGTGTCGCCGGGACAGCACTAATTAATCTCAGAACCGTGTTTCACATTAATTAACGAACTAACACCTTGACTGCCAAGCTATACACAACCTAATCTCAGCTACAATACGGTTGAATTTCGTTTAAAATTTAAATTTAAATCTGAATGTAAGCGTACCTGTCTACATAGTGCGTTATCGTTAAGAATAAATGTGACAGTGTGAGGTCTGTTTAATTCATTCGAATATAAAATTTCTTCTTTTTTTCGCCTCGAGTCGAAATGTCATCCGCAACAATGAGTATGGAACGACCGTAATTAATATAAAGAGTAGTTTACACGATATAATCTGCCTGAGCTGCGCCTTCCGTGAGACGCGGAATTATAGTTTTTCAACACCAATTAAATAGTGACGCCTAAATGTGACCGAAACAACATAACTGCCAACGGGCATTAGTGTGCTGTGAACTGTTGGCACGTTAGATCAACGTGGACATGACATTACGAGTGAAGAAGGTGAAAAAATTATAACAATTTATATAAGGGTGGCCCAAAAATACGTTAACAAAATTTTGTTTATTATTTTTTTCTCATTTAAACGTCTTTTACATAATTAAATTAATAATTAAAACCACAATCATTTAACAAAGAAAATCGAATTATCTTTAAAACATCCTCAATTAGCTTTGATACACAAGCGCACACATTTGTGAATATTATCAATAATATGCATCAGTACAAACAATCTTGGCAACGTATTTTTAGTTGTTTGCGTAGCTCAGAGACCCAACTTGCCATACTTCATACTTGTCATGAGCGGGACAGATTGCTTTAAAAACCAATGGCCGTTCGGGTAGAGAGGTTCTTCAGTGCTGGCGACTGCGAACCGGAAAATGCAACAGGAAAAATCTGATCTCGGGTTTGGAGTCTGGACGTCTTCCGGCTGATATGATGATGATGCAGCTTTATTTCAAAGAAATTACAGCTGTTGGATAGCCGCCAAATAAAGAAATCTATAAAAAATGTCCATATAAAATGTCTTGATCATTATTTCGAAAAACGAGAAAAAAAGTTCAAACAAAAACAATAAGTAAACTAGAGCAAGTACTTAGAGGGGGCGCTGTTGGACTTATTTAGACTTATACAAACATTAATGCTCGTATAATTGTTACCGAGCGACACAGCATGTCCACCTTTTTGCCGCCGTCATCAAATCGTGATTGTCGCATTCCCAAAAACTTAATTGTGTTGGGCAGTGTTGATTATATGGACATAATTATATACGTAACCACATCCGAAAATGTTATTAAAACGCGCTTAACTCGCGCGCTGAGTAGGGAAAATTGAGGACATAATCTCATTGTAAAGGGACAGCTTTGATTACTAGCCTTGGAAAATAGTGTAAACAAGTGAGTGGATCAACTTTTTTGTTTATTCTGTCCCGTTAACCAGGCGACAGTAGTAGCATCAGTTTGTTAGAAGAAATGTTAAACTACGTTCTATTTACTAATATGCTACCTAAGTAGATGACCCATTTTGGAAAGGCCATAGGTACTGTCATAAAAATTATGTTTGGTTATTTTCAATACCATAAAAAACCTAGTTTTAAGAGTGACCCAGGCGACCGTAACCACGGTAACGAGTGACAAGAAAAAGTTGATTCACTCAAGTATGTAATCACAGTGATGATTTATATAAAATAAATAAGTACCTGTTTAATAAGTACGTGTCTAAATATTTAGGGCAGTGTTGCTCTTCTCCTAACCTCCTAAGGCCCCGCATCCTGATTATACAGATTATCATGAACAAAAATTTGTTCAGCCAAGGTATCAAATAGGTTCACTAATAAGACATATCAAATGCATGCAATAATTTGGTAGCCCAAGGGAGATTCATACAAGAAAATACGATTTAAAAAAAGGAAAACTCTATGTAGGTACCATTAGCTTTGACCGCCAAACACGTCAACTGACGCGCGCGGCTTTAGCCCAATATCAAGTAATATCAACCAGTGTAGTCTCGACAAGGTTTAGGATGTCGCGGCGTTTCAAGGCTGAGGAGGGGGATGTTTCGACGTTTATATGTAAACTAGCTTTTGCCCGCGACTTCTTCTGCGTAGAGTCAGTAATTTGGGTAGCTTATTTTTTTCCGATCTGCTTTTTATCGATTTCCCATACAAACTTCCGCCCCCCTTTTCAAGCCCCTTAAAGGATAAATTCTGGGATAAAAACTACCCTATCTCCGTCCCCGGGAGTCAAACTATCTCTATACCAAATTTCAACTAAATCGGTAAAGCGGTTTAAGCTCGAAGAGGTAACAGACAGACACACTTTCGCATTTATAATATTAGTATGGATAGTATGGATGGGGTCATCCATAAATTACATCACACGAACTCGAAATTTTTTTGACCCCTCCCCCCCTTCTTGTCACACCTGGTCACATTTGGCTAATCCCTCCCCCCTGGTGTGACGTCACATGTTTGGCAATTTTGTTTTCAATGACACCAACAATTTCAATTACTTAGTTTTTCATTATTTTAACAAAAATTGGCAAAAGTAATGTTAGAAATTTATAACACGAAGCCGATTAGGAATAAAAATACATTATAAAAACAATTATCATTGCAAAAACTAGTTATTTCATAATTTAACAGCGAATAAAAAATTCAAACCCCTTTTTGGTTACAGATGTAGACGTGACAAAGTTTGTGACCCCCCCCTTGTCACAACATGTGAAACATTTTCTTGACTCATTTCCTCCCCCTAAATGTGTGATGTAATTAAAGGATGACCATAATGCAGTATCTTTAACATTTTACAAATGAACTTCTGTTAGGTACATCTGCATCACTATTATTTCAAATCTAATAATAAAACATATTTAGTCCATTAATACAGCCACACCTGTCCTGATACGTATAAGGCTTGTAATTATTATGCACATCCCGCAGTGGCCCGGGGGCACTATTGTTTTAAGAAGGTTTTTATTGCTTTTGGTAACTCCGAACAATGGGATACTTGGGAGGGTAATTTGGGACGTCGGATGCAAGTCCAGGGGACATTCGAGGTTTTTTTTTAATTGAAGAAGCTTTGGGTGTAAGTACATTCTCAAATTTTTTTGCAATGTTGGGACAGTTGATTTTTTTGAGATTTTTCGTTATTAGGCTCTGTCCATCAGGTGTAACATGCTCGCGCGCAAATTTGCAAGGTGTACAAATGATGTGAAAGTGACTCTGTTCAGAGCATTTTGTCAGTATTTGTATAGGTACCCGTCTACCTGTCAACTTTGGGTTAACTTCAGTAGAAAATCATTTTCAACTTGGCGAGTTTAATACAATGACGCTTTTCGCATTCTACTGAGGTTACCCAGGTATTGTAGCGCATCGAGCATGTTTGCGGAGGCAGGGGTGCCCGACTTCTTCGCCTTCATCAGAAGTCGGATAGCAGGTTTCTGGGAGAGATTGAGAAACAGACAATCGAATACTTAAGACCGTCTCCGAGAGCCTGTACAGCCCCATTATTCGTTACTGCATGGTCATCCGTTCACCATAGCGAGAACCAAAAGTGAAATACATATGTATGTGACAGTACATTGTACAATTTATATAAAATAAACTAGTCTAGTCAAATGGCGACTGAAGCAACTCTTAGTTTGTTTAATGTTAATATAGCATAATTTCTATATGGACTTTTGTCTGAAATAAAGTGATTGTTTTATTTTATTAAAGGATAAAAAGTACTACTACTAAGCAATTAGGAATTAATTCACTATAAAGAAAAATATAACTATAATAGATAGGCAGTTAAGTTTGAGGATTGTAAGTTGTAAGTCAACATTATTACTTGAACTAACTTGGTTGGTTAAATACAATTTCAATTGTTTTTAAGTCTTCTAAAAATTCAATTTAAATTACGCAAAATACACTTTTTTATTTCAGAAGTAGTTTGAGTGATTTTTAATATATAGGTAGGTACTTATAATTGAATAACATGCGTGACTGACTACTACATAAAATATTATGTATTTGATGATAAAATTTAGATGGCCCAGTTGGTTAATTAAAATCCCATTCCACTCGTATCATTTACAGTTACAGCCATAGATATGGCAGCGAACATTCGATTACACACCTGTATACAATATTAAAACATAATTAAACCATAAACAAAGATAAAGCACGATCAAATAGAACGCCGCCTAATCTAGCCTGATTTACAATTAGTGTAATTACGAGTTAATTGGCACCAATTTTAATGATAACATGTAATGTACGGAATTTTTGTTTATGATCTAGGTACTTAATACCTGGAAAATAAAGAAACATTAATAGGTACATAACGATACAAAAGAGACCACATGTATGATGTTAATAAGTTTAATTTAAAACCATTTTACAAAACTTGTGCCATTTTTTTATTTCCTCTAAAGTCATAAACACCGCCATATTTTAAAAATATAATTTTAAATAACGATTAGATTCGAAGCAAATGCTACTTATTCTTGACATATGGCTTTCCTACTGAATAAAATACCTACACCATTAAAAACATTAAAACGTAGGAATTCTCTAGATTATTTATTACTTAGCTATTTTCGAAACAGTCCCATTCATAACATAACAAGCAGCACAATGCTACAAACACAAAACTTAATTAAAGTGACACTCCGCATGCATAATGAAATGATTCACGCACAATCGAGGGAATAAAAATGGCCGCCAAGATACCACTGTCGCTGGCAAACTTTTAAATGCACCTTTTTACCAATTGAAAACGGTACTGGATATGCAAGTTGAAGTCTAAATATACTCAGTTTTAATTTCGAAAACGCTACTCGATGATTCCTACCTAAAATACAATAATGTAATAGAATGAGGATCAGACGAGAACCCTCATTGACCAAGCGGGCGCCCAAGGAAAAGTGGTGGAACTTCAAGTAGGTACTTACTTAACAAATTAAACTACTTATTTATATTCATTCGTACGCATAATATAGAGTCAAACGTAATGAAAAATATTGTAATTTCTAACAGGATTAAGTTAAATGATACAAAGTACTTAGTAATATGCGCACATGTTTTTTTTAATGTGAATTCTTAGTAAGGTGGCCGTACTAGCTACAATATGCAAAAAAGAAAAAAAAAACTACTCAGATACGGACTCGTAAAGTGTAAAAATTGATGTTGGTATTTATTAAATTAAGTCTGATTTTTATTATCTTTGGTTGCATAAACTAGGAATGCGCATTGGTATCTTCCAACAATCATATTTTAATAGGTTCTCCTTATTTATATTTTTCTTTAAACGTATTCTTTACTACTGCTCTTATCATGGCCTTAATACAGATTATTGTATTTTACATTTTTACATTTTAGACACAGATTCCATTCAAGCTAAAATAATTTTTATACGATAAAATTTTAACAAGACTCAAGTTACCTACTGATCATTGGAGTTTTTCATCTAGACTGTTTGAAGGCCCACTTAAGTTTTTGTCTAGTTAACCGTAATATAGCAATGACCGTTTATCGATTATTTAATAGCAAACATTGGCGATAACGTTTTGGGCACTATCACTAATTATTGACAGATAACACGTTTATTACCACACTGAAGTACCCGACAGTATACTTAGGTACAATATAGACAGGATTACAAGATACGGCTCTTATCAAATCATTCATGTACTTTATTTGTCTATGTATCTTTATTGATCTAGACGTAACAAACCTTGATGATATTAATTAAGTATTCATCTATATATTGCATAAGAATACTTATTTTATAAATACGAATAGAACGGCTTTTCTGAAAAAAAAAAAAATTTTTAAAATCTTTAAGTATAATTAACCAGCTTAACAGCAGAAATCTAATTAAGAAATATCTATAAAGCTCGATCGTGCAAATATTCTATAGTAAAAAGCCTTATTCGGTGACAGCACAATCGATTTCCGATTCTGTAAAAACGTAATTCGTTGGAGGCGTCAAAAACCGCGCGCAATGTCAACGCGAAACGCCGCGAGGCATCCGTCTTGGTGGTGAGGCGTTTTTTTAATAGCCAAATATCTTTTTATTTATATGCTGTGTTGAGGTTCCATTTTCGAAAAATATTTAATTGTATCAAGGACAGTGTTTTGTTTAAAAATATTTCAATATTTGAACGTGCCATGCTGTGCTATTTCTTTTAAAATGTTTAAATGGTCATAAAAATCAATATCATTAATTGTACTTCCTATCAACTATGAACTTAATAAAATTATGTTTTTTAAATTATTAAAAAGTTGCTAAATATTGTAGCATCGCGATTGCACTGAGTCACAGCGATTATGGTTCAAAATGCCCTCAAAAGCTCAGGACTTCGATCTTGCCATCTCTCTCGGACCAGTTTTGTATGACCGAGAACTAAGAGGGACGGAGTGATTGTTCAGATTGAGTATTTGAGAGCAGAGCCGCGAGTTCGTCGGCTGGCCTTGGCGGAACCAGTTCTCGGCCCAAACTCCGGCAATTATTCAATAAAACAAAAGCATCGCGCCATTTTACTTTTACCAGAGAAATGCGATGCAAATCCATTATAAGTTACAATAATTATTTTTTGATAACTCGTTTCAGTTTTAGACGAAGTAGTACGTGCTTATTTTTTGAACGCTAGGTGGGTTTAATTTGATTTTTCAAATAACTGCCAAAAAGGAAGAGGTTTTTATACTTTCCATTCAACTCAGTGGCTTTTTTGTGCACGCTCTGCGATCCCTACTACCATTGCTAAGAGATTTAAATTTTATTTCCTGTATACATATAGTACTTAATACTTATCATCGCCCATTTCAACTTGGAACAAAAATAGTGGAAGCCTGTTTATATGATTTTCAGATTAGAATTACATATTATCAATGAACTATGGCGCGAGATGCGCTCAAATTAAAAGGTTATCCAATCAAGATTTTAAAAGTTATAATTCGCGTACAGTGCTTAAACGATGAAATCATTGATTTAAATAATCCAAAACTAAGACATAAATATCTGCAACAACAAAGATCCTGAAATCGCGTCGGTCTAAATATTAACAAGATGCCCGTAACTAGATGCTAAGGCATGTAATAAATGGTACCCGTTAGATCTAATATAGAGGCTAAATACAACCCGAAGACTTACCCATTCTCTACGCACGTGCAGACCGAATGGGTCCTATTATTGAAAGACGGCACGAGCCTCTGAAAAATGTACCACGAAATCTGATATGGCACATAATCTATTATTAAGAAGAGAAGGTATTGTACGTCCTAGAGGCGAACGAAATATTTCAAATGCAAATCGTGCTAACGCCATGAATGTAATAGTTTGTCGTGGTCCGCGCACGCGCCGGAAACAAATTATCATACCCATATATGCACGTACGGAATCGACGAAAACATTATTGATGTTGCTCGCTCGACATAAATTGCGCTAACGAGAGAATTTGAACTAGAAAATGCTTCCAAATACGACCGTTGAAATGCATTTTTTCTTGCAACTTAACTCAATTAGCGATGTTTTGTCGCCAGCCAGGTGTAACCATTACAAAATTCCAGTTTTCACAATTAAGTTTCTATCATTATTACCTATAAAAGAAAACATAATTGCATTTCCCAACGTAAGCTGCAACACAACGTTCAGTACCTATTCAAATTCGGAAGTTAGTTCTGATGGCGTCACGTTTTGTTGACATTCGGTTGCGCGGCGGAAATGGAACACTTCTAGATTAAATTTGAAAAACTTAACGGTTGTAGAACAATTTGTGAGGTAAACGGTTGACACGGTGACGATGAATGAGGGATACGTACGTGTCAAATTGTAACGGTTTTTTTAGGCGTGTCGTCCTCAATTGAAATTTAAATGCGGTTCTATTTTATTTAGTAAAATTGTCTCTTATGTTACAATATTTTATTTTATAACATTTAAGCTTATTTATGGGGTAACTGAAACGAAGAGTCATTCAGTGACATCAAACTGAGTAAATAAGGAAATTTTTGCAAGTCCTAATAAATTACAATTATTTTTTGGGATAAAAAACTTATTCTATTCTATGGTTATTCTTAAGACTTGTTATTACATATGTTTCAGTTGCAGTATAGGCCGGGTAGAATATAAAGAGGCATTGTGATTCTGCGACGTAATGCGATGTATCTAGGCGAGGTGCCAACGGCCTCAGGTCGGTGACTTTACACTAAGATATACCAATTCTGATAAATCTATCATTTTGTTCGTGTGCTGAAAACTTAGTCTTGCGACTAAGAGTTCTTTTTTTTAACTTAATTTTTAATTCACGTATTTTTGATCACTCGCGCAAGATGTTTAGAAGAATCTAGATAATACCTACGTGAGTTAAATAGTGAAATAAGTTTAATGTTAGTATGACCTGTATGACTCGCGAAAGTTTAAATTCGGTTTAACACTTTAAACTCTCGCGTTTTGTACATATAAATGTCATTACCGGGTCTAACGCGATTAAATTTCATTATTTTACCTTTTAGACCCGGTAATGGCATTAATTTTGTTGAAATTCGGTTATTTTTATGTGTTAAAACGTTATTTAAATTTAATAGAGTAGATGTTCCTATGTAAGTTAAAATCACGTAAGGTAAATGAGGTAAAGGATTGATCTCTTAATGTCACACATTGAAAAAAAATCTACGGTAAATATATAGTAACTTAGGTACCTGGTTCTATTTTTCTTTAAAATTTCTTTGTAGTTTTACATGTATGTAAAATGTATAATTATTCGTGCAATAAAGAATATTTACTTACTTACTTACCTGTTCCTGAAATTGTGTTGTACCTAATGTTGAAATTTAAATACTAAGCTAGGTACTTATGAAATAAATACGATCGTTAACTTCCAGGAACTACGATAATATAAGTTTTACATTGAACCATAAAAAGTATTTGATACTAGGTACCTACATATTAATTGTGGAATGGATTAGTTCAACTAAAAAAAATACTTTACTAAAACTACACTACAAATTAGAGTAAGTAATTTACTTGTAACAAAAACAGATACAATACTTTTTGATGAAAAAACAGTTACCCATTATAAAATCCCCACAGTTTATTGTCATAAAGAGACTCAAATTTAAGAATTGAAGCACCATAACATGAAAATTTAAATTTAAGCAAATACACAATATACTGACATTTGAACAAAGCGAAATTTCCACCCACGCTATCAAAGTTCCAATTTTAAATTTAAATCAAGCTAATACATACATATCTACGTTATCTCCCTATCTGTTGTCCATCTCAACGAGCTGTCATGATGGCCTTATCTGGGCTTGACGAGTTTCCCAGGCGTTTCGGCACTAGTTCCACTACCGCCTGATAGATGGCGTGACTGGTGGCGCTACTCGCGGTAAGCGAGTTTTCTAACGGCTCAAATTAGATTTTACCTTTTATACGATTTTCTGCTACGAAGTAGGTACAAAATGTGATCCCTTCCCTTCCATTACATGCAAAAGTTATAAAGTAAATACTTTACATATTATAAATCTAGTTTTTTAATGTTTTTACCAATAAAAATTTCAAATCTGAAATCGGAGTTATTATGAAAACTGAATTAGGAACTGGGAAGGGAATTTTCAGTGCCCTAGTTTTAACATCGAATTAGGCAATTAAAAACCAATAAGAAGCCTATTTAACTATTGCTGCGATCTTATTTATTTAAAAAAAAAGCTTTAAGGGCAAATAGTGGTTAGACTGGAATTAGAAAACGTAGAAAACATTACCTAGAATCATTATCTTTACAATAACCTTATGGCATGCTATAATATAGCTCGATATATGATTGATTGATTGATATATACAATACATAAATAAATAACAGATATATATATATACGTATAGTTAGTTTTAGGTTTTGTTAGCATAAGTTTAAATTGTACATGTTAAATGTTAATGTAAATTATTTGTTATTAAAAGCCCCACTTAAGGAAACTGTAAGTCTAGCTTTAAGAAAATGTCTAGTGTTATGTATCACTATAAAATACTGTTTATAAGGATTGTAGCAATTTGTGTTTAGGTATCTGGAAAGATTAGTATTTTGTTAGAAAAAAATAACTGTTATATACGTATATATATTGGTATATTTCGTCTCTCTCACAATGTAAGTGCTAGACACAGCGATATATAATTTGGTATCGTTGTCGTGTGTGGTGCTTAGCTATACTATAAGATATATTTCGGTTTCTTACGGTATATTAATATATATTTCTCCGTCTGTGACGGGCTTAACCATGATTTCTGTGACTAAGACCATTTTCTATTAGAAACAACAATTACCTACTTTGGCCAAAGTGAACAGTATGTTTTGAGTGAATGTTAGATCGTAATATCATATTCATATATAGCTTCATATAAGGGCGATGGTATGGAACACGCACTCGTGCTGGTATTAACTACTGCCCTAATTATTTTCTGCAATTAAATAATCTAAGCAAATTACATATTGTAATTATCCTTAGAATTGTAATACCGGACAGACCATTAATAATTTTCATTATTGACGGAACATTTGTGATCGATCATGATGATGACTAGGGTACAGTCAGCTGCAATTAAATCTTGCACAACAAAGGGAGTAAAACATACATAAATAAATAAATCGACCTAGTCCCACAGTCTCAGAAGAAGAAGTCCCACAGTAAGCTCAAAGAAGCTTGTGTTGTAGGTTCTAGAAGGGCGCCATCAATTTATTACGTAAGACGATTTTTGCCAGTTTTTGACCCCCTCCCTCCCCTATGTAAGAAAAAATAAGAATAAGCTCCCTTCCCCCCTATATTACGTAAGAATCTATAGGAAAAAATGAATACACGTTTGGTTTGTTTTAGTTTGTTTTTCAAACAAATCATTTTTGAAACGTTTATTTGTACCTACAAAGGTACTGGAACCCGTTTTAGCTGCCTCTGCACTGTGTTTTATGCCATCAAATGCAGTCTGGAAGTATTATTTTAAACGTCATAATTTCACAGAATTTAAAACAAAACGCATCTTTGTAATCTTACCTAAGAACTATGAAAACCCCCTCACTCCCCTTGTAAGAAAAAATAAGATATGTTCGACCTCCTCCTCCCCTTAATCGTGAATGGCGCCGACGATATATATAAATATAGTATAGTGGATATTTAATAAATACTTATATTCCTACGTAGAAAACATCAGCTCGGGAACAAATATTAGTGATAAACACACAAATAATTGCCCTTACCGGGATTCGAACCCGGGACCTACTTCTTCGTAGGCGGGGTCTGACCGACTAGACTAGGAGGCCGTCAAAATAAGATTGCGTCAGATATTTTTGTTACACCCTTTGTTTTATAAGATATTAATATAGCAGGTGATTGTACCTATTCCTATAGGCACCTAACTCCATGTGAGCTGATAGATTTATATTGTTCAATTAAAATCGAAATTGCCAAAATTCTGACAAAAAATCTGTGTCAGCATTCGTGAACTTGTACTATTGATTTAATTGTTACACTAATCTTGAAATTTATATTAAGTAAGTAAGCTTAAATTGCGTGTCCTTTATTAAACTCAAATACCTAATCCCTTAAATAAGCTTGAGATACCTACTTTACCTGTATAAGTAAATAAACAAAAAAAATATTTTGCACGGAAGTAGGTACATATCAGTATATTTTAGCGTCTTATACCTATCAATAGTATAGTCATGGCACGTATTTCATACCTATTATTATGAATATAAACATTGCCTTTATGATCATACAGATACATACGATACATGTGTCAGTTTTAGGTAGCTTTGCTTCGTAACTTGGTGTATAAAAAATACCTAATTAATTTAATGTAATTTTATCAACAAAAATAATTTAATTCTAATACATATTTGTATGAAAAAATACGCCATTGTTTTAAAAACTGAATCTTACCTAGGAAATATTCTACACATTTCAGCATCAATATTCATCAGCATACGATTATTAAAACATTTTATTCACTAGCTCCACCTAACGCTTGTTTTCGCAAATACCTATCAATTTTGAATAGGTAAGCAAACTGATTACCATACCTACCAACAGTGGCATTGTTCCTACGCAGCCAAATCAATTACCTAGTGGTAATAAATTAAATACTTTTCCCTTGGCGATAAGGATCTTTGGTATTTGATTAATGAATCAATCTGTGAATATCGATCTTCGGGAGATTGGGAACGGTTCTGATACGGCCGCCCCGTTGTGAGAATGCGACGCGTTTTGTTTTTAACCGTTTTTTTTTTTTTTCAGCAGTTTTTTTTTAATACTTACATACATAGGTACTTACATACTCATTATCCATAGATTGTTTTTAAATGACTTATGTAATATCTATTTAATCAAATTCGTTTAGATTTCAGATTAATTTGGAATACCTATCTAACGGAAATATTCCTAATATATAATACATACATACTTAATTATATCTTTCCTGCGGCTTAATTAATTAAAAATATGTACAATAATTTTTTGTTTATAAGTAGGTATTATGACATCGGTATAAATTTTTTTTCATGGGTAATGTATTAGGTTACTAATCAAGTAATCAGAAAGGTTCTTGGTACTTACCTAATATGGTCCCGGTTTCACGGAATATGCATCCGCCCAGAGAACTATAGAGGTCTCCTGTTCCGTTCTAATTTGAATCTTTGTTTTGACAAATCAAAATTGCATTTTCCTTGACAAGTTTTGATGTCTGGGGTCTGGGCGGCTAGAGGTTATAGAAGTAATTGAAAAATTTACCTAGTTATCAACTTCACTAAAACATGTACCAACTTACATATTATATAAGTTTTATCATAATATCCCGATATTTCTATTACTATTTTAAATAAATAAACGTGTTGAAAATTTGTACGTAAATAATTTTGGCCAACATAAATAAACAAATCATAACTACTAGGTAAGTAGGTATTCCTGAGATATCTAATACCTAACAATAACAGGAAGGAAATTGGCAAGGGAAATTACTTTCTTAGTCTAAAATACGCACCAAAATAAATGTTGTTTTGATAAGGAATTAATAAATTTAGTCCAAGGATGCTGTTATGATACTTATGATCCATTTGTTTTATGTACTTTTAGCAGACTTTTTTTTTCTGCAAAGCGTTTCAAATTCGATTATTTTTAAAAATAAACGCTGGATTCATGACAGCAGTCTGTTATCAGGACAATGATAGGTAGAAATAATAGTCGTTTTAGGTATTCAAAAATAAACACCTACCTATGACCCTTGCACGGCAAGCGTTTTTTCTAGTGATTAGGTAGTTTTTACTGTTTTAAGTAGAATGCACGATTTCTAGCTGTAATCAGATCCGATCAGTTTAACAAAAAGTTTGTTTGTTAAGTACAATTAAGAATTAATTAAACAAATTGAGGTTTTCTTTTTTGTATATTTTGGCGTCATTTATTTCGTACCGGATTAATTTTTAATTTTTTTCAATATTTGTTTGTCCTCATGATTATTTTCGATTTTACCTACTTAGCTACTTTTTTGTGTTAAACTTGTCCACGCGATTTCTAATAAGATTGTGTACACAAAGGAAAAGTAGGTAATGAATCGGTCTACAATCGGAGCGCAATCAACTCAAGTCACTTATAATTCTTATAATCAAAAATCTCATTAATGCCAGCTAATAAGCTTTCGGTCATAAACCACTGGTTTAATTAACATATAAACTAACACCTACAGTCTTATGAGATACCTAAGTATAATAAGGTTTCGATAACACTGTACCGGGCTTTATTAGGTTTGCCAATTTGCACTTAAGATTTTAATTGCCATTTGAAAGTTGCAATCTTGCCCGTTCCGGCGACTTGGGCTATCGGCCAACAATGTTAATAACGCGCCAGTGAATCATTTTCTGGTTTTCCAGTGAGATTCTCACAAGAAAATAATTATAATAATTACAACCTTTTAGCATCGCCCGCTGAACGGCTAAACACGTCGCGGCATCGCATTCACAGTCACAATATCACTTGTCCAGTATCCGGATGATGAAACAATCACAGTCAAAACACAAGGAACTACACCGTAAACACTTGGGAACTTAAAAGTTAGTGTGTGTGAGTTCGGAGTAACGACGCGCGACGCTTTACTGGCAACGGTCGCCGGCACACTACGCGGTCGCGCGCGCTGGCCCCCCCGCGGCGTGCGCCCGCGCCCCGCGAGGGGCGGGGCCGCCGAGCGAGTCGAGGCGAGGCGAGCCTTAATTACGCTACGGGCGAAGCGGGACGGCGATAGCGAGTGGGCGCGATCTATTAGCACGGAGAGCGGGACGACTCGTCTTAAGTATTTTGTATAAGTAATGAGGGGTGCGGGGCCGCATCTCCCGCCAATCTTTAATGTTGATTGCCGCCTCTGAGGCCCCTCATTAACGCCTGGCCACGCCTCGATTTAATTACGATCGTTTAATTGTTTTTGCGCGATTGTTCTCGAGGTGATGCCTCGTCTTAATTGGCAGGTAATTAACTGGCGCCTGAATAACTAAAATGTTGACAATTTATTTGTGTTGTTTATTGTAGGAATTAATGATAGAGCTCGTTAAAAAGCGATGATATCGTTATTTAAAAGTCAATACTCGATACGAAGGCAATTAGTAGGAGTTGCTAGCGGCTAAAAAAATAATTTAAACATAAGTTTAGTACTTAATTAAGTCTTATAACTGCATATTGATGTAATTGATGATATTTCTACATAAGTGCAAAACTAATTGAAACTCATTCCAAGCGCCAGTTGGATGGTATGTGGCATATAAAACAAACCAACCAACAATAGGTTAATAGATAATTAGAGGGAAGCAAATAACTAAAATAGAAATATCCTGCTTTTGCTAGGTAATGTCTATAAGATAATTAAATTTTATTTTATTTTTATGCCAATCTGCATAATTTTTTATCTATTAGGCACCTATTTACCTCTTAACCTAGGTCTACATATACCTACCAAGGTAGTTAGGTATATCTATTTATTTTGTTTCTTAGGCAGAAATTGGGTTTAGGTCGGTATTTGGTGCAAAAATATGATGTCTAGTGGCGACCAAAAGATTTTTCACACCTATCGATAATATTATTTCGTCACTACTTCGAAAAAACCTCGTACCTATCTCTCACACTTCACACTGCTACTCAAAGTTGAAACGTAGTAGATGGTAGTAGGTAACAGTATGCAACCCGTACATTTTTCTTTTTATTGACAGAACGAGATACGAGTTTTTTCAGTTACTTAAGCTCATCACAGACGGAGCGACAATATATCGGCAGATACCGACAGATACGGCATCTGCCGATATCTTGTACGTAGGTACTATTTGACAAAGCCCACACACGAAACTGTAATATACCTATATTTTGGTATCTGTCGATATCTTATCGCAAGGCATCTGCAGATGCCGATGCCTTGCGATGTATCGGTCGGTATATTTCGTCTCTCTCACAATGTAGGTGCTAGACAGAGAGCGATATATATTTTGGTATCATTGCGTGTGTGGCTTAGCGATACTCGCAGATATCTGTCGGTATCTGTCAGTATCTGCCGATATCGGCCGATATATTATCGCTCCGTCAGTGACCAGCTTTACTATTTGTTTTACCTAGGTCATTGCGCTAGTTTCCGTCCAGCTGTAGTTTTCGTCCACTTCGTAAAATTTCAATATAAACGTACCTTGCCGCACACATTTGAACTTATTGCAACCCTGAATGTCTAAACAATAGATCTATCTACATATAAAAATATATTTCGCAATTTAAAAAAAATTGCTACTCCGACGGACGAAACTAAATCTGGCAAAAAATAAAAGCTGGATGGAGACTAGCGCTATGACATAGGCATTAGGTACTTACCTGGATTAAAATCCTTTTCGTTGTCTTGTTTTTTTTTTCCCAAAAAATGTGATGGATGGATGGGCTTTTTGTATGGAGTGACATTTAGTTTTTAATTTTTCTCAAGAGAATTATATTCTACAGCTGGAAAGATAAGTATGCACTATTAGCACTCAACTTGTTTTATTTATTTGATAAAAGACAAAAATAAAAGCGTATGACAGTGGTCAGAAACAAGACAACGAAAAGAATTTTGACCCACCTGCTTATGCAGATAAAGCAATTACCTAAGCTACAATCGCTCCATACCATAGATGAAAAATAAACCAGACTTAGATAATTAACTTCATTTTTATATTCCAATCTACTTTTATAATCCATGCACTTTTGAAAGTTTAATACCTACTTAGTTTATTTACTTATATTTATTAATTGTGATTTATATTGATTGTAGGTATTTAAGGTGGACTAATTATATTAAGCGATAAAAACTTAATATACAACAATTAGTTTCTTCTTGTACCTATTGAGTACTTCTTGGTACCTATGTTACAGCTACTATTTATTTTAGGTCCTATACCCATGAATCTTTGATACTTAACGTAAAACACGCTAATATCTAGTAATTATGTCTTAGGGACTACCACGAAAAATCTCGTTATTTGCCTCTCTATCACTCGAATATGCAAGTGATGGAGAGGCAAATATAGCGGAAGCCGCTCGACCCCAATTTCAAAGGAATACCGCAAATCGATGTACAGGTTAGCCGTTTGGCACACACATACTAGAGGCCACAACAAATTTTTTGACCCGCAGTTCCTAAAAAAATTTCGCTGCGGGGAGTGGTAAAACATTATTTTTTTTGTATGGAAAAAAAAAAATCCAAAACCTATCGAGTGTATACGAAAGGGCTTTTTGAGGCGATTCTAAAAATATATCACATCATTACATTTCGGGCATTTTTTTTAATTTAAAACAAAAAGAATTTTCGAAACATACCAAGTGTGGGCTCCTCCAGACACGATATGGCTGATTTTTTTTGTACAATATACCAGAAATGATACGTGATATCCTCATGTCTAACCCCAAGAAAGCAATTTTGAAAATAATATCATTAGCATTTTTTTTTTAATTTTTCAATTTTACAAAGTGACAGTTCTACTTCAATACCTATTTCACGAGACTTATGGAACTATACTGCAGATACGGTACATATTAATCATAAAATGATCCGTAATATCCATACATCCAACGGGAAATACCTCTTTAACCCTTTAACTGCGCCTTTTCAACAGTTGGTATAATTTGTTTAGTTATTGACACAAAATATCAAGGTTGTATCCTCCAGCTACAATATAATTTACTGATTTTTTTTTGTACAATATACCACAAATGATACGTAATGTCTAAGATATCGAACCCCAAGAAAGCAATTTTGAAAATAATATCATTAACAATTTTTTTCATATGTGGTATATTGTACGAAGAAAATCGATAGGGTATATCGTATCTGAAGGATACAATCTTGATATTTTGTGTCAAAAACTAAACAAACTATACCAACTAATGAAAGGCGCAGTTAAGTAGTAGTAGTAGTAGTAAATCACTTTATTGTACAAAACAAAAATTGTTAACATGAAATTTATATAAATTTAGGTACAAAGGCGAGCGAGGCGAGGTTTAAAGGGTTAAAGAGGTATTTCCCGTTCGATATATGGATATTACGTATCATTTTATGATTAATATGTACCGTCTCTGCATTATAGTTCCATAAGTCTCGTGAAATAGGTATTGAAGTAGAACTGAGTCACTTTGTAATATTGAAAAATTTAAAAAAAATTGTTAATGATATTATTTTCAAAATTGCTTTCTTGGAGTTAGACATGAGGATATCACGTATCGTTTGTGGTATATTGTACAAAAAAAAATCAGCCATATCGTGTCTGGAGGAGCCCACACTTGGTATGTTTCGAAAATTCTTTTTGTTTTAAATTAAAAAAAATGCCCGAAATGTAATGATGTGATATATTTTTAGAATCGCCTCAAAAAGCCCTTTCGTATACACTCGATAGGTTTTGGATTTTTTTTTTCCATACAAAAAAAATTATTAGTATCTACTTATAGGTAAGGAACTTGTTAGGGTAAAGGAACTACTAACCTTCCTGTATTTATTAAATTTCATTAATACCTATATGATTGCAAATTATCGATATCGATAAAATATATTGCGTTGTACGTACCATTATCATGAAGTTTTTTCACCAAATTCCGATGTTTTACCTATAATCTTTCTCGCCCTTAGCTTTACAGGATGGCCTAAAAATATCATGTAAATCATGTAGGTAATTTTTAAATATTATATACTTATGTAATCACCTAATCACTTTTACAATAAAATTAACTAAATTATTATTTGATGGAATTTTAATAATTGTCAGAATGACTAGAGTTAAAGTCATATGTCGCATATTTACAGTTGCGAATAAAATAAATGTAAGAGGTTTGCAAAATAGTTAATAAAAGTACCTACCTACCTTTCAACAAAAAAACACCTAAGTGAACTTGATGCTTATTCTAATTGTAACAACTGGTTATGAATTTGATCTGGACTTGTTTTTGATATGATTTGTCAGCTGTGCAGCATCAGTGAGATTTCCATAATCATAACAAATCATAACAATAACAAATCCAGATAAAATTAAGAACCAGTTATTACAATCAGAACAAGCCTCCTTGTGTATTGTTAAATAGTCAAAAATAACAAATGAAGGAATGAAGTAGAGACGAGGCGGCCAATATTTGAGCATCCAAATTTGGAACTTGGAACACAATTTAACGGTTAAGATGACCAATTGTTTGTTTTGTGTCATATTTCTTCTTAGTTTAGTGCTAAAGCTATCAATATAGGTATTATGATGAATATTGCAATGAAATATTGTGAATTACATTAGGATACCCAGCATATTACTAAAAAACCTGTAGTAAAAAAATGAAGTTAAACAATACATAAAAAAAAACTATGAAAAAAACATTACATGAGACCAATTTTTCTCATCGCCCGTACAAAGGAATATAGACTACCTAAAACAGTGAGGTGGAATGGAAGTCACTCACAAATAATGATAAAAAGTTATACCGTAAAAACATGGAGGTGATATATTATTTGCCGGTACTGTAGTTGTTAATTATGATATTAATTTCTTCAAGAGTAAGCCGATCACGTTTTGAACGGTTACCAACCTCTACTTACATACCTTAAAAAAGGCTGAACGACTATCTATTATTTAAAAAAAAACGCCAAAAACTGAAACGAAAGACAATAGGTATCTAAGTAGGAGGTAGGATCTAGACAAAATAAGAGATTTCCCGTGGTCCTTTCGAACATTGAAAATGAAGATATAATTCCGTACCCAAAGGGTAAAAACTGGACCCTATTACTAAGACTCCGCTGTCCGTCTGTCTGATAGCTAGTCAGTTGAAATTTTCACAGATGATGTACATATTTTTGTTGCCGCTATAACAACAAATACTAAAAAGTACGGAACCCTCGGTGGGCGAGTCCGACTCGCACTTGGCCGGTTTTTTTCTCATAAGTACCTATATACCTACTATACTTATGTGTTAGAAAACAATCGGGTTTGAGTTTATTATAATTATTAAAGAAATTACTTTTAGATGTTTTATCGCAAGCATATTTTGTTATAGGTAAATCATAACTGTATTATTTTTACCATTAAATTTGGATACGGATACCCAAAGGGTAAAAACGGGACCCTATTACTAAGACTCCTTTGTCCGTCTGTCTGTCTGTCCGTCTATCTGTCTGTCACCAGGCTGTATCTCTTGAACCGTGATAGTATACCATAGATAGACAGTTGAATTTTCACAGATGATGTATTTCTGTTGCCGCTATAAAAACAAATACTAAAAACAGAATAAAATAAACATTTAAGTGGAGCAGGAGCTCCCATACAACAAACGTGATTTTTTTGCTGTTTTTTCCGTAATGGTTCGGGACCCTTCGTGCGCGAGTCCGACTCGCCCTTGGCCGGTTTTTTATGTTGACCACCAGACTTCCTTGCACAAAAAGTTGTTTTATAGGCAAGTGCGAAGTGGCGGATAAACTGCCATCTTCCATTGTGCGGTAGCCCACCCACGACGACTACACGGAATTTGTTGAACTATAACAAGGTAGGTATAGGATACATCGGCTGTTTTTGGCCTTGAACTCGAACTCAAACATTTATTTAGAGAATTTTGACGTTTAAAAGTGACCTTGTGGCCTAGGTCACTTTTAAACGTCAAGTTGTTTTACAAGCAAAAAAAAACCGTCCAAGTGCGAGTCGGACTCGCGTTCCAAGGGTTCCGTAAATTACGCAATTTAAACAATGTATTTTTTATGTGAAACGTGAGTGAAATGTCTTTAAAAAATCCGTAGGGGACGGATCAAAAAGTAAGTAATTAAGCCCGACATAAACTTGACTACACATTTCTAATAAGTTTTAGACCCAGTAGTTTCGGAGATAAAGGGGGAATGGTCATTATTTGGCTCTTTTCTTGAATAACTTCTAAATTGTTTATCCTAAAATTATAAAAAAAAATATTTTTGAGATTCTCACAGTGAACTCTTTCATTTGATATGTAACACGATAGTTTGAAAAACTTTATTTTTTAATTTTCACATTTACCCCCAAAAGTGGCCCCCATGTTTAAAATTCATTTCTTTACGTTACATATTCGTCTTTGGGTCATGAACTTACATATGTATACCAAATTTCAACTTAATTGGTCCAGTAGTTTCGGAGAAAATAGGCTGTGACAGACGGACAGACAGACAGACAGACAAACAGACGCACGAGTGATCCTATAAGGGTTCCCTTTTTTCCTTTTGAGGTTCGGAACCCTAAAAAACCAAAAATCCATAAGTTAATATTATAAATGCGAAAGTGTGTCTGTCTGTCTGTCTGTTACCTCTTCACGCTTAAACCGCTGAATCGATTTAGTTGAAATTTGGGAAGGACATCGGGTAGTTTTTATCCCATAAGTCATCTTTTAAGAAGGTGAAAGGGGGGGGGGGGGGTAGAAGTTTGTATGGGTAATCGATAAAAAGCAGATTGGACTCAAAATAAGCTACCCAAATTACTAACTCCATGCAGACGAAATCGCGGGCAAAAGCTAGCCAATGCAGTTTCTGCATGTCGAATAACACAGAAAAACTATAGTTACCTAAACAATATCAAACAAACAGGCGTAAAAGTGTCAGAAGTCAGAACTAAAATAGGTAAAAAAAAACCGGCCAAGTGCGAGTCGGACTCGCGTTCCAAGGGTTCCGTACATTACACAATTTAAACAATGTATTTTTTATGTGAAATGTCTTTAAAAAAACCCGTAGGGGTCGGATCAAAAACTAAGTAATTAAGTCCGACTCACGCCTGACTGCACATTTCTAATAGGTTTAATCAATTTTGTATATTTTTTTCAACATTTTTGACCTAGTAGTTTCGGAGATAAACGTGGAATGGTCATTTTTTTGCCTATTTTCTTGAATAACTTCTAATCTGTTTATCTTAAAATTATAAAAAATATATATTTGAGATTCCCACAATGAGCTCTTTCATTTGATATGTAACACGATATAGTTTGACAAACTTTATTTTTTAATTTTCTCATTTACCCCCCAGAAGTGGCCCCCGTGTTTAAAATTAATTTGTTTACGTTACATATCCATCTTTGGGTCACAAACTTACATATGTGTACCAAATTTCAACTTAATTGGTCCAGTAGTTTCGGAGAAAATAGGCTGTGACAGACGGACAGACAGACAGACGCACGAGTGATCCTATAAGAGTTCCGTTTTTTTCCTTTTGAGGTACGGAACCCTAAAAAGCGGCCAAGTGCGAGTCGGACTCGCGCACGAAGGGTTCCGTACCATTACGAAAAAAACAGCAAAAAAATCACGTTTGTTGTATGGGAGCCCCATGGAAATATTTATATTATTCTGTTTTTAGTATTTGTTGTTATAGCGGCAACAGAAATACATCATCTGTGAAAATTTCAACTGTCTAGATATGACGGTTCATGAGATACAGCCTGGTGACAGACAGACAGACGGACAGGTGATTCTTAGTAATAGGGTCCCGTTTTTACCCTTTGGGTACGGAACCCTAAAAACGAATATACATATACCTATATAAAAACTTATCAAATTATTCTTAGAGATGTATAGGGGTAAGATTTGAAGACTTGGGCGTTTAAATGTAGGGAGGGATTGACTAAACAACTTGTAGATATTGCTTAAAAAAAAGATAGGTACATATGTAAGAAAATTTTATAAGTAGTTTGCAACACCTACAAAGCAAGTTAATAGGTAGTTAGATACAAAGCTTTATAATAATGAATGCATGAGAATGTTTTTGTTTTTTGACATTGAGTAAATCCAATGTCAAGTTTGTTTACATTTTAAACTTTTTTATATCCATTAATCACGTTAAAAAAAAAAACCAGTTCAACAGATAAGTTTTTGGCGCGTAATCCGCTCGAGTTCGACATAACCTATTCGGTTACAAAAGCAGCGCGGCCATTGACCCGCGCGGCCAACCCCTGACCTTGGCTTGTACCAAACGTAAACGCGATGCGCGCTTCCAGCCGACTGACACTGTCACGTGTATCTAAGCTTTATAGGTATTTACTTAACTGTACGTGTTAGTAAGCTTTACAGTAAAAAATATTGCGTGTTAAAAAAGTATAGTCTTTATGTCATTCTCTTGACTTGGACGCGGCACAGTTAAGTATCATCAGGTACCTAATTTCAATAAAATGTTAAGACTCTTATGTATGTAGGTACACGACACGTTAAGGCATAATATCTGGGAGACCGAAAACATATAAAAACTCAAAGATGCGCGTTTTCTCAGAGATAAGACCTAATAGCTAGATCGATTTTTTGCCCCCGAAAACTCCCATATAGCAAATTTCATCGAAATCGTTCGAGCCGAAATATATACATATATGTACATATATGTATGTAAGCAATTACTTTCATATGCATGTTGTGTTTGACTGTTTGCATGTTATTGGGTGAATACTCGAGCAATTTGTTTTTATTGTCACGTTTTCAATAAGTTTATATACCTATGTATTACCTACACCTGTTGGCAAACCTTAATAAAATAAAATAAAACAAAATGTATTCAAACATTAATTGCTCGTTTAAACGTATAAGATTTTGTCATTTTAGTAGTTTTCTAAAATACCAATAAAACTTTATTAACCAAAAAAAGCATACCATCAGATCCACAGTGCAGGCTTCGTCAGTCGTCACATTATACAGAAAGCTCATCCACCTCAGGTTTCGTCAAAACAGAATGTTCGTTTACAGAATGGTCGTGTAAGTTTTCTTAATTTCAGAACGTTTTAAATTGACGATGTTCGCGGCAGGAACGTCCGTTACCTATTCTTAGATTTCAATTCTCGTGTCAACTGAGTGTTTTATAAATTACTATAATTTTTATATAAATACATGACTACGTGTCCACTGTACCTACCCACTTTAAGCCACTTATCCTTATCTCACAAGAATGTTAGATAAGTTTACCTACATTAATATTTGTTCACATATTTTCGATTTTTCAACATAACTTCTGTGCAAAAACAAAGTCACATTATGCCTTAAACATGTTCGGTTCACACAACGCCCCCTATGTAATACAGTTAAAACTATTAGCGCAGAAAACCACCCTAGCTTTTCCGCGTATGAGGAAAACTGTAGAAAAATCCGTGTGTGGAGCGAGTGTGTGACTTAGCGGGCTCGCGAAGAAAGTGCTGCCATCTTTTGACGGGTAGGGTGCGACGTTAGTTCTTAAGGACTAATTAGGTGGCAGACTGAAGCTGAGAATTGGTTTTCATGCCTTTAGGCTTTGTTTTAACTTTTTATATCGAACTTTAGAGGTTTGTTTCTTTATTGTGCAACTTTATTGTAAAGCCTCGCGTTAGAAGGTAAGTTGGCCCAGTTGGGAAAATTTCACAAAAAAGGTTTTTGTTTTGGATCCAAATGAAAATGTAGGGAGGTGGCCTTGTATTCGCATTTAGGTACCTATTATAGAAGACTCGTTGAAATAACTTGCATAAACGTCAGTGGATGATTTGAAGTTAAATAGTACCTAAAACAAAAAAAATAGGTAGGTAAGTATACAATTTTACAAAAAAAAAACAAAAAAAAAATTACTGAGATAGATATATACTAGTAAATACGAGCCCCGATGCAGTTGAGTTAGTCTACTGAAGAACATAATTATTATTTTAATATTTTTACTAATTTCTAGATCAAACGATTTACTAATGGGGCCCAGTGAAGCTCAGGCCCATTATAATAGTGGTACTTAATGCTTAATGTACCTAGATAGTTTATTTTGATCATAGTTATAAGAAAACTGCACGAGGCTTTGGTATTTCTTGTATTTATATTTCGTTATTGTAGAATATCCATACAAAGTAAAACTATATTTTTCTACAAACTATATGTTTGTATAGTTCACTTTTCTTAAATAGGTAACATGTGAATATATGAATAGAGTGGATCAATTATTATTGACCTTTATTATAGTCTATTCTGAGTCTCATACTTTTTCGACGTTTTATGTACAGTCAGCAAAATTATTACCTTAGCACCCCTGCATACATAATAGTTTTGCTGACTATACGTAAATGTTTAAGAAGTAGCTGGCTTGACTCTTAATAAAAACTGTAATTGAGAAAAAAATGCAACCAACTTGTTAAAGCTACCTACTACACACAAAAACAAAAAAAAAGTAAAGAAAAAAATTAAATAGTAACCCTAAATCGAGGGTGTGTTCGAGTGATATTAGATATCGTTCGGGTGACATTTTCGCAAAATCGATATCACCCCTTATTGGTAGCGAAATGATTGAACATCCTTATCGCGACGTTTTTCTAATGGCGGCTCGTGTTTGAGACCCTTTTACTTTATAAAGGAGCTTACACACGTACTGTTTAACATAGGTTTTGATGTAGGTAGTAAGTATTATATGAATAATTTATTATATCGAAAAATGTTATAAATGCAGTATACAATAATGATAAATTGTTTCATAAGTAGATTAGAGAGTTTCATAGAAGGTGTTTCATTGTCGACATAATTGCGGCTTTGGGGAATAGAAAAGACACATACATATATATATTTTTAGACACTATGATACTACCAAACAAGTACCATACATACTTGTTTGCCACAATGACCCAAAATGAGTCTTAGCCAATTTTTATTAGATAGACCTATCTAATAAGACATATTTTCTAATTCTAGAGTTTTGAACATGTCATCAGCTACCTAACAACGAAACGAAAACCATTTTCGACGTTACATTTTTCTCTTTCTAAACGGGATTTGAGAAAAACAGAGTCCAGTAATAGTTTAACTGATACCTAAGTAAATCACTTAACCGTAAAAGAGATATCTACAACCAATATACGCTCCGTCTAGTCACCCGTCAGTTTTTTCCCGCGCCGCCGCCGGACAACCGGACTAGTGTGTAGCCTCCTTAACACCCCTTTTCTTTTTACATGTCGCAGCTAACGACAATACGAAATCAATACCGACACCATCGATGCGAAAATCGTGAATAGCGAAGTGACGCACACATATGTGGATGTGTGTGGGTGCAAATCATATGCAAGCTTTCGGTGTGTGCGACGAAGACATTTTGTAGGGTGACCGTGTTTTGGGATTTTGTGGGGTTTTTTAGATGTCAATCATGCAATAGGGGTTTAAAACTAGTGGATAAGATTTCAATATCAGGTGACTAAGTATAATGTTTGTTAAAGGTATATACATATCAATATGAATAACAGCGCTGGTGGCCTAGCGGTAAGAGCGTGCGACTTTCAATCTGGAGGTCGCGGGCTTAAACCCCGGCTCGTACCAATGAGTTTTATGTACGAAATATCATTTGATATTTACCAGTTGCTTTTCGGTAAAGGAAGACATCGTGAGGAAACCGGACTAATCCCAATTTGGCCTTGTTTCCCCTCCGTGGTTTGAAGGTCAGATGGCAGTCGCTTTCGGAAAAACTAGTGCTTACGTCAATTCTTGCGATTAGTTGTCAAGCGGACCCCAGGCTCCCATGATGTGGCAAAATACCAGGGTACCGCAAGGAAGAAGAAGATATATTATTATGAAGTAATTCATTCAAATTTTCTATTATTATTAGCAAATCGATCGATCATCACCGTCATTCTATTACACAAGGTGTATTGGGATGGGATAAATTGGAAACATGATTATTTCAATAACCACCTAAACGAGAAGAACTAAGTAATCGATAATTGATGAAATATTATGAATCCTGTAATTAAGCTCACTTTCATCAAGGAGGCCAGTTCAATTTTATATTGTGACATCAAAATTATATGTAAATGATGTGAGTCGCCTGTGGCCCTGTGCGTCCTTTTCGCGCCAATAGGTACATGTAGGTATGTACAAGTACGAGCGAAATGCACGCATTACTGACATCATTTATATATCACAATGTAAGTTTGAGTTGGCCTCCAGAGCAACAAAGCTATATCTAAATAAAGATACATAAGATAAGTCTCAACTATGAAGAGGCATTACGAAACTGTTTCAACGTCAATCACATTTGAAACCCGTCCGTTCTTATCGCTCAACCTTGTCACCCCACAAATTGGTAAAAAGAAAACGCATTAACACATATATGAATAGTAACACACGCTAAGAAACGCACACACTGACGCGCCCCCACAGGGGGTTTCCTTTAAAAATCACCCCGCGCGGAGCCTTTTGATAAGGAAATGCAGACATTTGTGGCAAAGCTAAGTACCGCTAGTGTCAATAGTTGCTTAAATGTCATAATAACATTGAGTTAACTATTGTGGCTTCCAATGTGAATATTAAAAGGTACATTAATATGTTTGATTTATGTTAAGAAAGTAAGGTATGTTTACGTGCACCTAACCATTGTTTTTGTAAACAAAATAATGGCCTAATTAGACTGTTAAAAAGTCAAAATGTTAAACTGTCTATATACAATTATTTAAGGTAACTATCCAAAAGAGTCTACAAAAAGTATTTTAGGTACCTAATGTAATTAAGTAGTAGCTATTTTTTAAAACCGAAAGTTTTATTATGTATGTATAATATAAATATTTCTATCAGTATCAACACACCTAATTTGTTTGGAGCAGCGAACTTCCTACTGCTGCTTATTTAATATTTGTAATATTTTTTTGTGATTAATATTTGAAAGCTGAAATTCTGACCAGACATGTAAAGAACTGAATTTGTATATATTAACATCTTATAACTCGTGTTCCTTCAAATAAACGATTATTAAACTTGAAAGACGCAGTACTGTGTTAAAGACAATACCAATTCGTTAAAATACAACATTACCTAGGTAGGTAAGTGTCCTACCATTAATAAGCAATGATTAAATTTAATAAAATAAGTATTTGTTTGAAACGTCCAATCTCCAAAGATCAATTGGACACCCTAAGAGCGTCTTTACATTGTCCGATTCGATATCGGATGTAGGATCCTACATCCACGTCGTCTATCCGCGGGGGCGCGCCCGGGCGCCGTCTTAAGCGGTCACGCACACTACAAAAAGAATTATATTTAATTTAATTTTAAGATTTGTTTTAATGTACCTATTTATTAACAAGTTTTGGGAACAAATCAAATTATTTTATTAAATATTTTTGATTTGTGTTTTTTAAGTAGTCACACTACTATATATAAATTAAAAACTGTAATAGATGTCATATATTAAAGAAAAAGTGACGAAGCCCTCCAGTGGTGAAGGCCGGATTCGAACCGGCGTCTTTAGCTATCGCGGCTAACGCCATGAACCCCTAGGCCACCCCGCCACGGCGGTGCCCGTCCGAATTTCTCGACTATATGCCATCTTAGTAAGACTAGGCGTCTTTGACCAGCTCTAAGGGCAAGCAGTGCACGCTTGCACCTCCTACACGAACTCCTTACGGATTTACGTTGTAGCGAGAGAGACTGGTGCTGCCATCTATGAACAAGTTTTGGGAACAAATCAAATTATTTTATTAAATATTTTTGATTTGTGTTTTTTAAGTAGTCACACTACTATATATATGTACCTATTTATTGTTATTTTAATTGTGCTCGTGATTTTAATGTAATATGGATCTTGTTATCTGCAATAAAGAAATACAATACAATACAATTATGCTTACACATACGCACACAAACAAATATTATCGGCCCGACAGCTGACGGGGGGCTCAGGGGTATTACCGCGAAAATCGAAGTTCGCAAATTGCGGGCATTTTTCCCTGTCACTCTAATTACACCTTCATTGGAGTAAAAGAGAAAGATCCCCGCAATTTGCGAATTTTGGTTTTCGCGGTAGCCTCTCCGATATGGCTGAATTTATCGGAAGCACCTGACCGATATCGGACGTCGGAACGCACCTATGACAGATGAAACCGCTGCAGGAGAGTGCCATTGGCATTAAGTCCGCCTTTTTGCGTTATTTATCGTTATTAGGGTTACTTACGTACCCAAAGGGTAAAAACGGGACCCTATTACTAAGACTCCGCTGTCCGTCTGTCTGTCCGTCTGTCCGTCTGTCCGCCTGTCCGCCTGTCCGCCTGTCCGTCTGTCCATCTGTCTATCACCAGGCTGTATCTCATGAACCGTGATAGCTATATAGACAGTTAAAATTTACACAGATGATGTATTTCTGTTGCCGCTATAACAACAAATAGTAAAAAGTACGGAACCCTCGGTGGGCGAGTCCGACTAGGACTTGTCCGGTTTTTAGTAACAATGATTTATTAAATGCATAAATAAATACAATATTTTCCTTCCTTCCGACATACAATATCGGATCGGATAATGTAAAAACGCTTTTAAGCTATAGCAGCAGTGTAAAACATTTAAATTGCCTCTCAAAAGCCCCAAAGCGAGAGATTCGCTAATAACAGCCTCCCCTATTAATTAAGCCCGGTTTTAATTGGCTTGAAAACGCCACCTGTTGCGTCTACCGTCCTTGTCGCCCGGTTATCCGTCTCACCCGGATCTCCGGCCCGTATCCGGATATACCAAACACTGAGGGATATGGACGCTTCGAAAATGTCAATTTAAATTGAATGCAAATTAGGGAACTAGTCAAATTATTTAATTAAATATTTTGATTTGTGTTTTTAAGTAGGTAGTCACACTACTATATATAAAAATTATAAACTGAAATCGATGTTGTTGGACTAAGTTGCATATAAGGAAGTATATTCTAAGATCATGAATAAGATAAGTCATTCCTGTTAATATACTTACAAATTGGCATTGAATTCTCCAGTAAAATTATTCTAACAAATATCCCTGTAGGTATTAGAAAAAAACTCCTTACGAAAAAAAATGTATATATCCATATAGCTCAATCAAGTACTTGATATTTCCAGAAATGCCAAGTCCATACTGTCGATATCATTGGGCCCAATTTTCAAATTAAATTCCGTTTTAGCTGACTCTAATTGGGACCAAATCAAATTTTCAGTATCCCGTCCCTTTGTTCACGGCTTGGACCCTCTTAATTGCTTTACGAAATAATGAATTAATTTTATTTACTTTTTCTCTGTCCGGATCGCATTCCGAAATCGGTTTTGGCAATTAAAATTGTCCTTTGGCGCCATTGAATGCTAATTGGAGTAGAACAATAAAGAAATATAATTCAAATTAAGTATATTTGATAAACATTGCACAGCTTAAGGAATTATGGTATTGAGCAGAAGGTAAATTTGACTTATTTTAATTATAACTCGTAACATGGCAACCTGTAAAATACGGTTATGTTGTATTTCATACATATCATGACAAAAATTGAGCGTCAACGATCATTATTTGGTGGCATAAGTAATAGTAGAAAGTTGTAAAAAAAATGCTCAATAAAACTCTTTACTACCTACAAAAAACTTTGTGTGATGTTCCATCAATACTTACTCGTAAGAAATACTAGTAATAGGCCTATTGAATTATTTTTAAACGAAACCTTTATTTTTCACATCATCATGAAGCCATCATTGTATGTAAAGCAAATAGCAACTAGAGCCGTCGCAAAAACTGTCAGTCAACTCGTCACATACTACAACCGAGACCAGCATTCTATTCAACGCACTCATAAATTTAATTAACATCAAAAAGTCACATAAGTTTAGGTACCAGTATCGGAGATCGGAGACCATCTTTATAATTTTCCGACAAGAACTATGGTACCATAAAGTAGGGCCTACCACATAATTCTACCGATAATGGTAGCACGACGCCTACGCTGGAATTAATTAACATGTGATGGTCGATACAGCGGGCTTAAATATCGGTAGACCACAGATCAATTCGACTACACAATCCTGCGTTATTGAAAACTGGGATAACTGAGAAACGGGGAAACATGTATGGCGTTTAAGGGGTGGCAAGTTCAAATCTGGGCAAACTACACTCGTTGGCAGATGAGAAGTCATTAGAGTATTGTTGTACATGTATTTTATTAATTGGCACCAGTCAATTAATAAAATACATTTTATTGAAACCTTTAATTAAATATTTAAAATGTTTATAAAATGTACCTATTCGCTGTTAGAAATTTACGAAATTGTAATTCTTCTGCACTCTGCACCGAATTATTTCGTATTGCGAATATAATACTTAAAATAATCTTTTAATATTCTGTCACACATACTTGACTCGGTAAATATTAATAACTAAAATTTTGAATGATGATGATGAATGAATTTGAATGATTTTGTGTATAAGGGAGAGGAGAAACGGGAGTTGGAAGGGGCAGACCTCGGCGGACTTTCTTTGATCAGATCAGGGAAATCCTGAAGAAAGGCCAGGTCAAGAGCACCCTAAACCGGCGAGCGTGTATGAGGAATGTTATGAAAGTGAAGGAAGCGAAAGAGGTATGTCAGGATCGTAGCAAGTGGAAATCCGTGGTCTCTGCCTACCCCTCCGGGAAATAGGCGTGATTATATGTATGTATGTAAAATTTTGAAAGAGTAACATAATAAACATCTATTTACTTAAATGCTTTTGAAAATCGAACTTATTTGTGCACAAATCTTTTTTAGCTACGGCCCATATCAGGGTCAATGAAACATAAAGACGATACTTACTTATTTTAAGGTGTGTCTGTGGAAATGTGTTACAATCATTGTATATTTAGCCACAAAATTATTACATCAAATTTTTTATCCTGTATTTTAGAGTTAGGTCAGTGGTGGGCAAAGTACGGCCCGCGGGCCAACTCCGGCCCGCGATAGGATTTTATCCGGCCTGCCGAGGGTCGTTCGAAGTAATTAGTATATATGGTTCGTGATCCCGTGGAATAATAAAAATGCATTTTTGCTGCAATTCTGGCTCTCCTCTGAAATTACTTAAACTTTCTGGCCCCCCATGTAGAAAGTTTGCCCACTTACCTAACCAATCAACTAATCACGTAATGTACCTACGAGTAGCAGCCCTCGGGCTCTTTTAGGACGCAAGCGGAAAGAGTTAAGATGCAAAGGAATGTATAGTTGATAATTAAATATACTAAGCATGTGTGGTAATAACAAAAAAATGTTGTTTCTGTATAACGTACGATGTTAAACATGTTGACATTTTATTATTCCTTACTTTTCTTGAAAAATGATAATAGGGGTAGAATTTTTGTTGCTATCGATACGGTAAATTGAAATAGGTTACATCTCTAACCCACAACGTGTGGCGTGTGGCATAACAGCAACCCACGCAAACACTACATACTATATAGGTATTTATTAGAGAAAATTATGTTTTGGAAAATTAAATACAGATGTTATCAGTACATTGTCGTATTGCAGGACATTATATTAATTGTGCTTTTTAATTCATAAGGTAGGTATAGATAAAATTAATTTAGTAGATTATTTTTTTCCTGAATACTTATATACTTAATTGCATGTATAAAAAGACTTTATGTACACCTACATGTTCTAATAAAAATTATTAATTATCTGCATAGGTAGGTATTCTTTATTTAGAATATTTTACAATCTTATCGCATACCTATTATAAACTTGTTTAATAAACATTGATCTTACAAAAAATCCGTCAAAATGCATAACGTCTAAAAATTAATGTGTTTAAGTATGTTCATAACTGGTTTCTAAATAAATTTAGACATCTCAAGATTAGGAAGAAATTAAAAGATATTATGATAAGACATAATTAATTATCATTTATAGTGTCGTTAAATTTAAGCAGCCCATTTCAAATATCGAATTAAGAAAACTATCCTTTAGGCTTCGATTTTCGTATTTTATCGTACTTAACATCGCTATCAGCTATTTTGTGACCGTTGTAAATACTTATGAATGAACCGAACTGACCGCTCAGCGCGTGTGTCGTGTGTGTGAGTTTTTTGTGAATGGTCGGCGATATCCGGTCCTATACAACAACGTTTCAACGCTATAACGACTTAAGCGACTACAAGCTAACGATACAATATACCAAGAATAGCTGTCAAAAAATCATCAAACGATTTCAGTTGTATATTATAACTCGATCTGCTAAATAATGACGCTTACGCCATGTTAACTTTAAATAATTGTCAGTATTGACTGTTCAGGTTTTGTTATCATCTTTCGAACTCTGTCTAAACAGGCGATATAAAAATGGTGTTTTATTACCTTTTACAATTCTCGATCCCGGAGACTATATAAATACTGTATCGGGTAAAAAACCGTTGTGGTGTCAATGAGTGCTGTTTTAAACAATTTAAGGATGGAATTTCAAAATTAGTGCGTATCATAAAAGTATATTGCGCTTGCTGCACGTATGAAAGCTCTTATTGGATATCTTTGGATGTTTAAGTTGTTTTAAAATATTTTCATGATTGTGGAATGGCGGAGGCGTAAAAATTACCTCTTTTGAGTGGACTGTGAGCTAAATAATACATTAATATATTCTGGTCATCGTGTATGTTTTTATGTCAAAATTTAGTGACAAGTGTAAACACGACGGTTTAAGAATGACAAACACCTTTACAATGTTACACTGCAACGAATCAATTTATGACTCAATATTTGGTATCAAAGTTGGTATGAAATCTAATAAAAACTACCAAGTAATTGTGGGCATGTATCTGCAATCTTATATGTTGGAATTTACTTATGATGATATATACCTATACAACTTTTCAATAAATAGATAAACAACATGGCAGAAAGTAATTTAGGTATGTCGAATCTTATCCTAGAAGAAATTACCCAACAAAAACATCGTTCTATACAAACGCGATACAAAAATGAAATCTAGAAGCCACTAAAGAACAAAAACTCTCAATTCGCGTCTCCGTTTCGGATATGTTAATAAATAGATAAACAACATGATAAATGGCAGAAAGTTATTTAGATATATAGAATCTTATCCTAGAAGAAATTACCCAACAAAAACACCGTTCTATACAAACGCGATACAAAAATGAAATCTAGAAGCCACTAAAGAACAAAAACTCTCAATTCGCGTCTCCGTTTCGGATATACTAATAAATAGATAAACAACATGATAAAAGGCAGAAAGGTATTTAGGAATATAGAATCTTATCCTAGAAGAAATTACCCAACAAAAACATCATTCTATACAAACGCGATACAAAAATGAAATCTAGAAGCCACTAAAGAACAAAAACTCTCAATTCGCGTCTCCGTTTCGGATATACTAATAAATAGATAAACAACATGATAAAAGGCAGAAATTTGTTTAGGAATATAGAATCTTATCCTAGAAGAAATTACCCAACAAAAACATCATTCTATACAAACGCGATACAAAAATGAAATCTAGAAGCCACTAAAGAACAAAAACTCTCAATTCGCGTCTCCGTTTCGGATATGTTAATTCGGATCCGCTAACGTATTCAGGCTCGGGCCGGGCCGCCGCGCAAAAACGACATTTTTGGGATCGTGCAAAGGCGCTTTTACTGGTGTAAAACGAATTAACGCGTCCAGAGACATATATATCACAACTGTTTGGATTTAGATTTTAGAAGTATTTGGATGTTTCATAATATATATATATATGGTTCAAATACTTTTCAATAATTTTACATGGATTACAATACAATATCTATTCAATACACATCTTACTAAAAGAAAAACGAGATTTGGCGTGAACTGGCGCGTAATAATAGATTTTTTTAGGAGTTAAATGATTAACGCATCCAGAGATAAATATTTCAGAAAGGTTAGCTCTCACAAGGAATTAGTGCGGTAATTTAAGGAGGCATCGACATAGATATGTTAAGATGACGGGTCATTTTGATTCACGGTTGTCAGGGAATGATGCTAGAGTACATACTTTTCTATGATTATATATAGTATACCCTCATAGTTGTCCATCATCTCTCTAGGCACAAGTTTTTCAAGCTGTGAAACTTTTACAATTACCTACTTAGTATGGACACTTCATTCATATCACAAATGGAGTAAAAATGGGAAGAGTGATTCAACCTCACGATTTAAAAATTCAATGCTATCCTGTCACATACATTAAGAGACAGAAACAGCAAAAACTCCAGGTTAGCACAAAACGAGGCATCGCCTTATCAAAATTTAAATTCGGAAAGAGCGGCCCTCATTTCAATAACCGTTATTTTTAACCGACTTCAAAAAGGAGGTTGTTTTATCTCCCCCCGGGATAGGTGATTGATAGCCCCTTGAAACAATGGACACTGCAGCTAACTTCGCGAGTCCTAACGCTTTATTTTGTTTTGTGGAGGAATAAGGAGACGATAATAAACGTCGAGATCGACTTAGATTCGGGATTAACGGGTCCGCAGCTGCGAATTTTAATAAGTACCGTTGGTAGAACAGAAATTGATCTTATTATCGGAGTCTTAGAAGGTTACGTATACTTTGCCAAGGACACGGAGTATTGTCAGAGCTTTAGAAACAAAGGACATACAAATTGCAAATACTATTAAGACGGACAAAAAGGGATTTTAAGGAACATTCAGAAGGAACAATTTAACTGATTTCTTTTTTTGTTTCATATCCAAATTGTCGTGAATATAAGTGCGAAAGAAAGAGCCTGAATAAAGCAATTCATTTAGACAACAACATTACCTACCTAAAGGATCTCCTTTGCAATAAAATTAAAGCTGGCCATTATCTTACTTAGACTTAGGGTTGGGTCAAAACTCATATGCAAAAAGTAGTACATATTACCTATCCTTATAATATCTACAATTAGTTTTGCGACAACCTACTTCAGTGATTTGATATTTGACTTGGTCAGAGTAACTACGTAAATAATTACCTTTGAATGGAATTTTCTATTTCAATTTAACTCAAGCGACCCCTTTTTCTGCAGCAGCGCAGAAAGTTCTAGTTTCCTTCTCTTCCGCCCTATAATAGAAAACGTCTGCGACTCATCAAATCCGGTCATGTCATTAGATTTATTTAAGGCGCATATACTTGCCACTGACTTTAACCTGTAGGTATCTCTTCATTTATTTCATTTTTTATGTCAAAATTCATTATCGATTTAACAACAATAATAATATTCATAAATGGTACACTAATCATTCGCTGTATTTAAAACCAGTGTTGGCTGAACGTCAATTGCAATTAACCATTAACCAGTACAAATTGAACCGCAAATCGTAACGGATGGTTACAGTTTACGGTTCAATTTGTACTGGTTAATGGTTAATTGCATTAACGTTTCGGCCAACACTGTTTAAAACTAACTATTACGCTTACACGTCGACTTACGTCAACAAACAGTTTTCAACAATTTTCCTTTGTAGGTAGATGTTGATTGATTGTTTTTTTATTACCTATGCATTTCAGTATTTAGTAGGTATATCAATTGTTAGTAATATAAACATAAAAATAAAATGAAAATCCGTAGCAGTAAAAAAAGTAGGTACACGAAAAAACTTAGTAAAAAGGTAAATTAGTTTTTTTGTATATAACCATTAACCATTGAAAGGTAGATTTTAGGCTGTTAAAAATTTCCAAAACCAGCAAGAATCGCCTTAAGCCCTAATAAAACTAATGCAAATCCTTACTGGCGTCCTAGTTGCATTCGCCGGGTTGCAAGCAGCAGTTATGTGATTGTGAGTGACAAGTGCTATAATTTGTTCTTTACAAGCTATTAGCTTAGTGTAAACAGCCTGCTGTCTCATGCGTGTAATTTGGAGAAGTCTTTACAATGATTATTCGAGCATGGAATGCTTTTACTTGATCGTAAAATGTTGTGCAAGGAATAGTAGGTTATAATGAATGGGTTTAAGATCGGATATTCTTTACGAGGGGTAATTGTAATGCATGCCTGATGGGTAGCCTCTAGGATGTAGGGCGGTTTAGTTATAATGTAAAACATGTTCATAGATATATAGCTGATAGGAGAAAGTACGTGTGTATGTGTATGATAGGATCCTGGTCGAATTTTTGGTCATCTTTTTGCATTGTTTTCGAGAACGATTTTTTCTGATCTATACAGCACCATCGAGATTTGAACCACCGCACGCATATGAAAGGTTAAATACGTTCTTTGATTATTTATGTTAGCATTTATGGAGTCTAGGGTTCGTTTTCCAACTTTTTTTCTTCCTAAGACCTAGCTGATTAACGGCACGCCTCACTCATGTTACTATTACACCATAGTTATCGCTGGATACCACAGCAGCCGAAAATTTAAGCGCACGCAATAACCATTCATTAAATCCGGCTCTCCTGGTTTAAGTACACAGCAAAAACAGAATATTATAGCAACAATGTCACAGACAAGTCTCGTCAAACACAGGCGGTAATCAGCCATACACAAAATGACAGGACTCTGCTCCCTGCCCGTGAAAGCGCCACCAGCCTTCGCCGCCATACTACAACGAAGCTCGATCCATAATTGTCATTAAGAAGACTTCACGTTCTAATGACATGTCTTTTTTCCATGTAGGTATAATTGTCTCGTTGGCTCGTCGTGGTTGTTACACAGGATAATGTTCATGTACTGCCTTATGTTGTTATAATCAACGAGTTTTGTGATACATTATGTGTGCACTTTTACTTTATTATATTGCGGTGTCGTGGCTTTTATCTTTTGTAAATGTATTTGCCTTGATTTTACAGGAATTGAAGCCCGCGCTTGCATCTTAGGCACATGCTTTATTAGCTTTATAATAATTTCGACAAGCGCAAAACTTTTATTTCCATTGCTGCAAATGTACTTAATTCTTCAAACATCTGTGTCCTTATTTTAATTTAGGTATGTAGCGGTGGTGGCCGAGTGGATCTGACGTCCGACTTTCAATCCGGAGGTCGCGGGTTCAAAATCCTAGCTCGTAACAATGAGTTTTTCGGAACTGGTGTACGGAATATCATATGATTATATACCAAGCTTTTCGGTGAAGGAAAACATCGTGAGGAAACCTGCATAGACCCGCGAAGAAATTCAAAGGTGTATGTGAAGTCCCCAACCCGCATATAGGCTGAAATATTATATAATTATGTATTTTAATATCTATTCGATTGACCATTTTCTTGTGCCTTGTTCCCAGTTTGCGTAGCATGTTTGTGTCCCTATAGTAGGTACAGTCAGCGTCAATAATAACGGATGAAACAACGCGCCAAAAGTATCTGTTACTAGTCTAATTGTTCTATTTACGTATAGAGACACATCTCTGTTTGTTAATAGGTACTTAATGTGACGCGTATAGTAGATACTTTTGACGCGTAGTCTGATCTACTAGTTTTGATGCTGGGATGACGTACGTCATCTCGACATTTCCTGCCTTTTTATATCGTTTCTCACACAGTTGTTCCGCCTTTTCCTTGGCTCTCCTTTTATGCTTAAATAAACCATATGAATAAAATAAAAGTTTATTTACCATATTGGTTTCATCAGCCAGTTCCGTCTATTATTTTGTCAATAAAAATTATACAGAATACCAGTGTTTCATAAATTTTAATGATTATTGAGTGGGATGCAAATTAAAATATTATCTTAATTCGCATAGCGTTTTAATGGCTAATAAACTTCCATTCTTATCTCGAATCATATTTATAAAGGGAACTTTGGGTAAAATCTCTGTATAAAAATGCAAGTATTATAAGGTACTGTTTCGTAGGTCCATATTTAAGATTTTCAATAATTATTTGACAACCTGTTCTTACCATTTTGCATAATCAAAACAAAAAGAACAATGTACCTAAAAACGTGCAACAAAATAATCACTGTGACGTAACAAATAAAATTAAGTAACATAAACAATGTCCATCTAAGATCTGATAACACTAACAAATTAAACTTAACATTTCAAATAGATAAAATCACCTCTAACCCGTCTAGCCCCGCGCTCCTCAAGTCTAACATCGAAACACAATCAGTATGATTATGTTGCTAATGTATATATTGTATTAGTAACGTTTGTGAGAAGGCAATTAAAATTTTTATGTTAATGTCGCTGATATTACAGCGGCATACTGAACGAACGCCTCGAGTCAACCAGCATTATATATTACTATGATACGTAAATAATGATCGTGACAATAGATAGGTTCGGTACTGGAATAGAGAAATGGCGCAATCCTGGCGTGAGCTTAGAGTGCGATCTGTTTGTCTAATAATTATGGAAGAGTTGCTGGCAGTGGCTGGGAGTGACTGAGGAAAGCCCAGATGCGAGTAGTAAGGAGCAATATGAAGGTCTACGTTCAGCAGAAGACTTTGGCTGTAGACTTGTCGTTCTGAAGATTATACTGGTGCGCTCGATGCGAGAGTTTCCTAAGCGATAGGAATACAACTACAGCACGAGACGGCTCGAACCGGTCCAACGTGCTTTTTCAAGCATCAATAATTAATTAATCAAAACAATATAAATGATGCTTGATGACTTGGCTTTGTGCTATTGCTTGACACAGGTTAGAATTTGATGGATATTTGCGGCTGGGAATTAAACATTTAAATTAATTGAGTGCTTTGTTTAACACAAAGTTTAATTAAAATGGAATATCTGCTTAAGATATAACAAAAAAAAATCCTAAACGGGGAATGCATTGTTTTAAGGACTATAACTCTCTTATTTCAATATCTCTTCGCTACAACACAACCACTATTTAGTTGGAGAAGTTATTGTGCTCTTTTATATAGCGAAACAGAAAGATGCTGCTTGGATACAGTGCGAAATGTCAGAAACTCGCAAAAATAAATTTGAATTCAAGTCATAGGTAGGTAGTAGGTAGATATCCCTAAAATCCATTAATTAAAGTGAAAATTACATTGTAAGCTAACAATGTAATTTTCACTTGCTGCATAAACATCTGCTGAAACAAGAGTATAAGTACTTACCTAGTATTCATTGTGAAGTATGTAGTAGTTTATTCATTGTATATGTATATTTTAATATTTTTATTTTTATATGTGTATTGTATAATTATGTAGTTTATTATGTTTTTCAGTTGTTTGCAGTTGTTCCAAATTAAATTCTATTACTTTTCTTCTTGCACAATTTTTATTACATCTCTGTTTAGCCCAATGGTCGACTGGTATATAATGCCTTTAGGCATTAAGTCCGCCATTTGTACATTTGTATTTTGTGCAATAAAATTTAAATAAATAAACTTTACTGTTCAAATATAAATCGTTTCTGATGTCACTGTACGGATTTTTCCTTGTACTCTGTGATTGCACGTTAGCTTTGTTTTCAATTTCCCAAAAAGCTTGTTGCAAGACTTGACCTGCGACCGACGGTTCCCAAACAAATGGAGTTACAAATAAGCTATGTAAACAAGCCTTGAAACAAATCGAGTCATACATCACTGGCGCGCCTTTATGATGTGTTTCACACCTGCCTGCAGTCGACGATGTTGGCTGATTGGCTAGCTGGGGAACGGAAAGGCTAGAAGTACCTAAGTAAGAGCTCACTTAGGCATTTAACCTTTTTATTTGTCTACGGGATTTCTTGGTAGACCAACGAACCTCGAAGACAGCCTGTATGCCACTAAGACTGTCAAGGTTGCGTTTATTTGCGATGCAACTGCGAAAATTTCAATTTACGTAAATTTTCGCAAGAGCGCACTCGTTTCATTGTCTTTTCGTTTTACAGCAAATAGTAGAATTTCATAAATCGTTCGCATATACTTAATAGTAACTAATTCCTGTTGCTGTGATATAAAAAACGTCGGCACCAGATCAGTCGAAGTCGAAATCGCAACTTATCGGCCGTCGTATGAAACGGCCGATAAGTTGCGATTTCGCGCGGGATTTTGATCTCGTAGCTAGAGTTGTTTAGTAATTTAACACTTTAAACTGTCGCATTTTGAACACATATTTAATTATACATTGTTTACTTAGATCTCCGTTGACATTTTGCTGGGATACGTCAGTCTTTCCGTGACCACAGCTGGAGCAACTCAGCTGAAACGTTGGAGTTTAAGGTACAAACAATAAAATTAAATCGCGGAGAACCCGTTCGTGTAACTAAATATGTTGTTTAGTAATTGGTAAGATTAAATTCACCTCTCATCGTAGGTATTAGTGCCGATTCCTGTACTTATATGAACATTTAAATTCCTATTTTAGTGTAATAACGATTAAAAAAACTCCTCCGATCGTTAACTATCGATAATTATTTTCGAATTATTTTTTAAAGGCGCGCTAACAAACTTAAGTGGTCCGATTAAGAGCACGATAAATCCTATCGCCAAGTCATTTATCATAGAAATGTTCCAAAACTTGATAGTAACGTAATCAAACGCCGTCATTACTCTTATAATTCTAGAAAATTGCTGTTGGGGCGAAATTATCGGCCTATTACGAAACCCCTTCTTTAATTACCAGCATGTATGTTTGTTTGTGTGTTCCGCCAGCCATTACTATAATAACGGCAACCCAATTCGAGATACGAATGATTAAAGTTGATTAGGAGTCATTTGTACTTGTTATTATTAAAACGTTTTCTTATTGAATTAGGGAATTATTATAATCGGTATTGCGCGGTATTGAAGCAAAGGTAATTATGATTTCCTTTTGTACTGACATTGTCATAGTTACGTAGGTACTTGTTTCAATTGAAATAGGGGTTGATTGTAAACTCTTACTGAAATCAATCTAGCCCCAAATCAAATAAAGATCTTTGGAAAACTGCATAGGCGATGTATGTATAGACAAATAAAAATAAAAGATGCAGATATGCAACATGCAAGAGACTCAGGAAAAAATACAGTAGGTATTAGTGTTCAGTGTTTATCATAAAATGTCTTTACTAAGATTTGAACTTGATCCTCCAGTAGCTTGTAGGCTGGGCTAAGAACTATATAACCTTATAAACTCGTACGCCTTATTATATCAATGGAAGAAACCAACTCTACGGATTTTGACTGATTTTACTGAACGAAAACGTTCATTTATTGCAATATTTACATAAATCGATTCCGTTAAGTTCTTTATCAGAAATCGAAGTTGCTGGGTCATTAAACTTGACTTCCTGTCAAATTTTTGAGGAATTAAGTAAAACAGGTTTTTCGCGAGATAAGCCAATAATATAGTTTTCTACAAGCCTAATAATATCAAATATTTTGACGATAATCTGATTCATTAGGTGATCTAACAGGTGGTATCTATAAAAAAAAAGTGAAAGATTATTTGAAACAAAGTACAGTGAGAATCAATAGTAGCAGATCAGACTACGCGTCAAAAGTATTTACCATTCTCTAACAGCCGAACAAAAAGTGATATGTCTCTATATGTAGCAGATACTATTGAACGAGAACTATAATATTTGGAGTATTCCAGGATGGCAGATACTTTTGGCGCGTTGTTTCATCTGCTACTATTGATGCTGACTGTACTTCAATGCAAAAAAGGCTGACCCCTGATTGCAACAAATTTCCGATTTTAAATATTACTGTGCTGAAATAAAAAATAAAAGTGACGACCTTTATTCTTAACAAAGTGAAAAGGACATTGGGACGTGTTTGATAAATTGGTAATACCCAATAATATATGAGCCTTCGTGAGATTTTTAAGAACCTTCAATATATTTTCAATTATTTCAGGATATTTTCCTGAATTTTTCGGACTTTTACTTGTACCGTAGAAAATGTATCACAGAATCGAAGCCTTAATTTATGTTGGATTTGTATTGAATCGCGTGTTCCAATTAAGCGAGCGCCATAATTTGTGGCATTACCGGCCCAGGCGCAGATTACTCCGGTCAACGGGTACACTGACCTTAATCATTATTGTGAGCCTAAATGTTAAAATAGAAACAACAAATACATGTCAACTTTACTTCAATAACATTAATACGAGTCTAAACTGTGGCTAAAATATTTTAACACTAATAAAGCTACTGCTGGACAACATAGGCGTTTCCCGCAGTGATGTAATATCGCTTATAAAATTGTATATGCATGCATTCTATTACATTTTATTGAAAATAAATGATGTTGATTGGTTGATCTAGAGACTGGACAAGTGTATACGTATTTATATTTTTATTGAAAGTATAATGTTACTATTTTATATCAACTACGACTTAATAACCAAACCTCGTCCTCGAAAGTCCTCGTTGACTGGGTTAACCGGCGCTTGCGCAGCCCGTGATGGACTAATCCCGCGCGGACACGCCGCGGGCGCGGGATAAATTACGCGATCGGTACCGCCGCATGACAAACCCCTGGGCTGTTCTGCTACATAATATTTTTAATGTTGGCATTTGGGACACCGTTGCTCACAGCTAGGTACGAATCTCATATCCTGATAGAATATATCCTTCTCCTCGCATCGTGTTCTCATTAATGAGGGTCGATTGAAATTAATTTTCTTCTGATAGGTGATATTAAGCTAATCTGTATCTGTTCTTGGCAGCGCGAAGTGCAACGTGGAGTATGTTGTCAAAAATTGTGCAGATTTGACGAGATCGGCTATCGTCCAACTCTCTAGTAACCAACCGTCAGGAAATATCGTTTTTAAATCATCTTATAGTAAGTGTTTTGGGTCGGTTATATGACAATTTTAACGCAATAAATAAATTTTCAAGTACAATAGCCGGTATTTAGTTAGACTGAACTACGTTGCACCTTAAAACCGCTTACGCTAGCCTTCACCAGAGTTCTCGAAGCATCAGTATAAAATATTTACAGTTTAGGTTTACTCCTCAGCGATTAAATCAGATGAAACATATTTTTTAAGAGGAATAGCTCTTAAGTAACATTCGGATACCAAATAAATTCTAACTATATAATACAAATATTGAAGTGATATAGAATTAAATCTCGTCGCAGATTCGCCCGCGGCCGGCCAGCGTTCGCGCGCTACAAATTACAATCAACACAGCGGACATGTTCGCACGTGGGTACGAGACTTTCCCTATCAATCCTTCGTTATCCTTCCAAAAGGACCTATCTCTGCCGCAAACATAAGGTCCAGTATTCTCATTGGTTTATCGAATACAGACACGTCGACTTTTCAAATGAGCCAGTTTAACATGATCTGGAACTCAGTAACATCCAGGTAAGCGCACATACATTAGTTTTTAAGAGTCTTTGATCGTGTATACTTTGTAGGTATGCCACTGGAACACTATTGGACAAAATTCCTTTTGTAAGTGTGAGGAACAACGAATAGGTACATATACGCTTATATTTTATTCTAAGTAATTTCTCTATTAGGACACCTACACTCTCGTATCTGGTCCGCGGTTGTAGGCGTTTCTTTTGTTTACAAGTCGATAAATCTCGGTTTCCGTGTGGATTAACATAGTTGTTTGGGATGCAGTTATTAACACGGACGCGTGACGGGTTTGGAGTTTGATTGTTAAAAGTCGAAGGGTTTCGAAATCTAAGTGCTGTACCGGTTTATGAAGATACTAGTAACATCATAATTACCTATAACTCATGCTGGTGGAGCTGATTAAGCAGCTCTCTCCATCAAGGTTTATTTGCGCAACAATATTTTGGACAAATTATTAAATATTTTAATTTCGAATTTAATTAATAAAAAAAGTTGCATAAATAATTAAGGCATCATTATAATTACAACATTAGATAGTGACTGCCATTTCAGGATCTGTAAAGTCATCCTTTATTTAATTTATCTGCGCCTCTGTCACTTCAGTATTACGACTTTGAAACCAGTTCCAATTCAAAATGGCCACTGAAGCCGATAGCGTCGTCTCACCCGCACTAACACCAAAAATGTTATAGAAATCGCTTGCTAAGTTATCGCTTGTACTAATAGGAGAAACCAGCATAAGAGCACACTTCGAATACGCAATAAGTGAGACACATTTGGAGGTTCTTCTACACTGGTTTCTCTGAGAACCTGATACTTCCTCGCTGACGTAAGCAATAAGAACACGTGGCCAGTAAGGATTCTATTATCAAACCATACGATACGATTGTCGATTGGTGAGATAGAATCGCCAACGCTGATTTACAATCAGGATTGTCGATCCGTAGTCGCCCACGCGCATGGACTATTATCTTTGGAAGACTACACGCATTATTTATGGTAAGAAGCTTTGCTTAGGATTATGTAGATCGAATGCCAACAAAGTTTTGAACGAGCATTGACTTTGTTATCATTAATTAAATTTAAGTACGTGTACCTATATGACTCATAATACAAACATAATATTTACAAATACAATAGAATATTTTTGTATTTATGGAAAGTAAAACGGACATAAATATTTATAGATTTCTTTTTATTGATTAATATTTACCCAATTATTGAACTATATACTTACGTTCTATTTTAAATGTTAATATTTTTTATGAATTAAAGTATATTTTTAAATAATTTTAGGTTTTACATTGCAATACATTTTGAAGATTTTTTCATTCATAGCCAGCAGGTGAAATTTTTATGAAAAAGTAGTTGCCATTGAAAATATAAAACTAACAATTTTAAGTTAAATATCAACCACCATAAACATTTAAAGTGACATCAGTATACCAGATTTACATCAAAACATATAAATAACGAATTTTATCACACCGCATGATATATCCTACTGAAACTCACATAAACTGGGATACTTCGCTCACGATCACAATGAAATTTATTTGCAAACAGGCCACACCTTTGATTGCTTTAGAATTACGAGTGCTGATTATAATTGTGCGGACAGCGGAGCTGATGCGCGTGGCCAATCGCGGCTTAATGACGCCCTACCAGTACCACTCGGCTCGCCGCAGAAGGGGATCTTTGCAGACCAACAGGTTTGAAAAGGTATATTTTTGATAAATCGAAATATATAAAATTGTTAAACAATTTTCTTATCAAGCAGATAGGTACATCAGCGTGAGATGTTACAAATTTTTATATTAGTCGAAAAAAAAAAACACCGTTGCCGACAAGACTTGAATTTGCGCCCTTTCGACACACCGCACTGTGGGCAAAAATTCGGCTCTTATTGACATAGAAACCAAAGTTGTTATTTTAATTTTTTTATTGAAATAGATTTTGCCCAGCATTGTTATGGTAACTTTTGAATTTGGGACGATTTGGCATAAAGAGTGTCGAATTATGATTTTTTTTCCAAAAAAATGTATGGAGCAGGAATAATTCAAGAACCGCAAAAAAAAACCGCAATATCCTCGCAAATGGTAATAAACCACGACTTATTTGTGATTTTTTGGCATTCTTTATATTTCCGTAAGGGGTGCGGTTTTTTTTAAATCGTTTATTGTTTGTATGGAAGACACACAACCCAGTTGAAATTATTATTTTTTGAAAAAATGGGTTGTTACGAGCATCTAAGAGTCCCCGGCAAGCTCGGTTCTCCATACAAACCTAGTTAGGCTCTCAATCTATATCAATAAAAAAAATGAAAATAAAAATTTGGTTTCTATGTTAATGAGAGCCGCCCACAGTGCACCGGTCCGATTGCTCTTAACCAACTGGGCTACGGAAGCTGACTAGAAGCGTGCGAATCTTTCTATTCCTTCTTTTATTTACACGTCATAGGGAGGATAAGTTATATCCATTATCGTTTCCATTTTTCCTTTAATATAAAAAATATATAGAAAAATATTACCATTTTCAGGTCGGAATCGGATCGCAATCGTCACGATATAACCTTTCATTTATTTTCCTGCCCCAGAACTGGTAGGTTCTAGAGTCCAAGACTTACCAGTGACGGTAAGCCAAACATATCCGTTGGACAAGCCGGAATTTATTTAGCTAGACATTTCTTCCCCGTATTGTAGGATAAGGGGCAAGTATGGACGCCTTTCGTCATTTTGTTTGTTAAAATGTTACTATTCGAAACTACCCTCATAAAAATCTAATAAAGTACCTAATGGTATCTTAAAGCTGGTTGCAAATCGCCCAAACGATAATGTTATGCATTTGGCTTTGCGCATCATCTTCCTCGTTGCGCCGGTTTTTCCACGGCTCATGGAAGCCTGGGGTCCGCTAGCAACTACTCCCAAGAATTGGCGTAGGCCGTTTTTATGAAAGCAAATGACATCTGACCTTGACCCAGAAGGGAACTTGGCTTTAATGGGATTTCCGGTTTTCTCACGATGTTTTCTATCACCGAAAAAAAAAAATTTTGCTTTGCTATTGCACAAAATAATGACGTGCTCGTCAATTAGTGCCAATCATTTTTTTTCATGGTTATTGCGTATTTTTTACATGTACCAAAGTATGCGTCTGCGCTTAGCGGGCGGTATCTGCGTAATGCACGCTTATTCGCGCACTCACCTTCGCACTTAATCGAGAAATATGGCGCTCATGCCCGTATTTATATTTATTGCCCGCTCGGATTAAGACGCGATTTATATTGCCCTCATTAGTGCTAAGTTGATTAGTGCTAGCTTGCTGCAAGTATATAATATTACATGGACTGTGGCCATTTAAGGTATGTAGAAGCGATTATAACAAACGGGTTGCAAAAATAGACCAAAACTTAGTTTTTTATTATTATTTTGATTCAATTACGACTATTTAAGTTATCTACATACATTTAATTACCTAAATATGTATATATGCCGATAATTATGTAAAATCAGTACCGATTTAAATATTTGGTTAAGTATTTGTATGTGTAAAAAAGGATATAACTTTTAAAGTAAGTACCTATCGGATTTCTGATCAAAGTTTGGACTCCTGATCAGCTGGTCTGACGTAATCGTGCTAGATTTTGATGCAGCTGAAAACTGAAACTATTATTAATAGGAGAGAGAAGGTGCCCATTAAAAGGTTTTCTACAGCAGTTAACCTCTTTGGGCTGTTTACTGCTACACAAAACACATGGCCCGATTAAAAATGTACAGACAGACGAATAAATTATAAATCCCGGTGCGATAGCACACTTCCATCTGCATTCACAATTTCACAGGCCAAACTTGCTGTATCTTCCCCTCGCTTCTAGAGTTAAAAACTCAGGCTAGCCAGTTTAATAGCGACCTAAAGATACTAAACAACTAGATGTAATTAGAGAGCGCCGTTATACTAGTCTATCAAAGATCGGATTAGGAAGGCGACCGGAAGAATACCCCAGAACGTCCCCTTCCGTCCACACGCGACGAAAAACTTCGCGTGTTTTATAATACTACTTCATTAAATTAATTACACCATGTTAGTTCTAGATCGCAGACATCCCCCAACAATACAGCTATATTCACAAGATAAGCACACCAGATTTATTGCATGCATTTCTTTTGTCAGCTTCGAAATTGTACTCGCATAAGTTAACCGAGATTAAAGTAATCGAACTTATAAATTTTGTCCTCTCACCTTTATAAGGAGAGCGGCGGTGTCGACGCGAACTTTGCACAAATTAATGGGAGGCATTATCAGATCGAACCTCGTACATGGCGTTTATGTTGAGATAATTTTGTGTGGACTTTTTTAATTCTTTCACGGTTGTTGTCGGCACACGACGGGCGTAGGTGTCGAAAGAAGTGGGTCGAGATGATACCGCCAGACACAGGGCGCGATTCTGCATAGTGTTTTAGTAGCTGGTGACAACAATTAGGATAGAAAATCCCGCAATGCCCTCTTTAAATTTTTATTCAATAGTTTGCCACTTTTGTCAGTAACTTCATTCACTTCGATTCCAGAGAAGTGTTTTAAATATGGAAGTTATGTCACGATTTGTTATTAAAAGTGGTCATATATATTCCAGAAATGTAGACACTCTGAATGTCGGGTGATGACTATGTTTATTTAAAAATATGCATAAACGAGACTTTAAAGAGAATAAGATACTCGTAGCTAATGACGTGACGTACTTATCTATTGAATGCATTGGAAAAGTGTTTAATTAAATTGTGCTTTTCCATTTTAGACCACAGTATGATACTATAAAGAGGCTTTCTAAGTGAGACTCGTGGTGTCGCAGACTGGCCATAAAACAATAAAAAGCCATTAAACGCAGGCTTTAAAACCAAATCACTAACTGGATGGAGAAATCTCATTATAGATGAAATTGGTTGATAAAGTTGGAAAAGCATTATAATTATAAGATTTTGACGAAGCATGTGGTGGCTGTTATTGTGTGTAGCAGCTAAGACAAAGTCTGCGTTGTGTATATGAGGTAAAGTTAGACCAAGATAAGTCTGCAACGATTTTGATAGCACACGCAGTGCAAGTGTTATTTATACGTCATAATTTCATAGAAGTTTGACGTTTAAAATAACACTTGCACTGCGTGTGCTATTAAAATCGTTGCAGACTTATCTTGGTCTAACTCTACCTTAATTTTCTTTTTCCGTATTTAATAATATTTAATTAAGTACTCAATGGTCGAAGATTTAATCGAGATCTAACACGCTTTTACAATTATCGATAATATTCATAAATTTAAACGAAGCAATTACTACAGGTAACCTTCTAAAGCTTTTGCGTTTCAAAGCAAAATTGTTTCCATACGGATTATTAAAGAAAATTAAGGATATTTCTCACTTAGATTATTATTCAATAACCATCAAGAACCTCAATTCTTTTTAAAAGTCCATTACAAAGGTAAAAAGTAATGTAAAGTGAAAGATGGAGTGCAGATGAAGATAGCGGGAAATCGTTACAAATTGTCACCCCATAAAATCTCTGTGTCGGGCACAGAAATGAATAATTAGCAAGCTTTTCACAGAAACAAGAGGCTTTGTCTTAATTATTGCATCATTATAGAGCCCCCTCGACCCTTGACTCCAGTGATATCGGCTAATGAAACTTAAGAGGGGCTGAAACTTGCAAGACAAGTAATTAATTCCGTCCAACACCCGTCTTAAAAAATCCTTAATTTCCATTTAGCGCACAGATTTTTTTCGCGAACCAAACTCCCGTGGATTTCCTTTCCCACGGAAGGGAATGTAAATGTTTCGTCGCAGTTTCATTTGAATTAATTAACGAATCTAATGACTGCAAACTTTTTCATCGCCCTGATCGCCATAACAATGTTTATGGTAAATAAAACTTGTCAAGGAAATGCTTTTTTGCCAATCTGCTGGTTTTTCTTTTTAATTCGGCGGGCCCCGGGGTTTGTGGGGAATTGTTTCGATTTATTCGTGTAATTAGCGAAGTTTGTTTCATTCGGTTTGTTTAATTCTGTTTTCGTGATACTTATTGGTAAAACAGTAAATTAGGACGCAAATTTTCTTTTTGTTTCGTTGTTTTTCGGTTGAATAATAGAACATTGTTTACATCGTATTGAACGCTGGCTGAATTTAAAGTTTTTTTTCTTGTGAATTAACGTCCCTATTCACGGTCATAGTACTTAAAGAAATGTAATTTGTAATTCAAATACATACATATACTTGTGCTTATAAAATTGTTTATGCAGATTAGTACTGGGGGTTATATAAATGTCCACAATGCTGAAGATGTTTAACTATTTGATATTGAAATAAAAGTGAGTTAAAAAACAAATGTTTAGACAGGATTGCAATGCTGTAATTTTTTTTAGAAGAATCGCTGTCAAGTTTTACTAATTTTAACAGTAATTCTGATTTTTAGATAGTATGATTAGCTCAATTGATAACTCATCGATGAAGTAATAAATATTTAATAGATTAATTACTAATACTTTAACAATAAATAAATTATCACGCAGAATACAAACAAGTTAAACGAGTTGTGAAGTGAAACAATCTTAATGATAAATCACATTAAAACTCTCCCCAAATTATGACAGCCAGTCACTAAATTAAACATAGACGAAAAATTCAAAGCAACACCCTGCCCACTAATAAATTACAAAGAAGGGTTAAAAAGGAGATCCAGATTGTTGTTCTATAAAAATTTAACCCGTTTAGCGGAGTTGAGTAATAAAGATTAAAAAGTTTATTTTTTAACACTTTCGGTGCTAATGAGGGGGCGTTGGAAACAATTTGAAGGATTACCTTCTAAAAGCTTCCGTCAGGTTTTAATTGAGACTTTTTTGTGGGCCGAAAGGCTTTTAGCCCCTTTGACGCGTCTCGCGCCTTGCCTTTGTGCCGGTTTGACGGTAATCTATTAATGACGAAAAATGCTGTTACATTTTTTATTGCATAACAAATCTATTAGCATCCTATTAGGTGATATATACACCTAAAATTTATTTATAAATCCATGATTATTTAATTCAAATTACTTCAAAATTCAATTTTCTGTCATTTATATTTAAACGAAAAATGCCTGTCAATGATTTTATTAATATTTTATAAACTGCTGTTTGTTCAATCTATCTATCATTCATCACATTGAAGTTTGAGTGTGTGTGTGGTTGAAGTTGCTGCCAATTAAATAGAAATCTCAATATTCCAGGAAGAACGCGAGTAAAATTTGTACGTATTAATCGTATGCATTATTGTTATTGTTTTAGTTAATTTTAGTTTTGGACACTTAGAGACCTTATACACCTCTAAGATTTTATTTTGTTTTAAATTTATTTTATATGTAATAATACCTTTATTTTTAATGATTCTGACAGGTAGTCCCTTTACATCTCTATGTCAATTTAAATTTGTAATTTAGTTGTTTATAGGTAGACATACTTCTTACGAATTATGTTGTGATTATGTGGCGCTATGCCGTCTTTAATGTAACATACAAGCACAAATGTTGTATCTCACTGAATTAATTTACTTTATATATATTAATACAGCCCGGCAACTTGAACATGTCATGCTCGCTTAAAAGTCTTTGCTTACGGTGGCGTCGTTGATCGGGTCGCCACTTTCCCGAATGAAGGTTGAGGGAGACGATGGCTGAGATACGCGTCATACTCGTGAACAGGTGCTGTTTGTGGAGACCGGTCTGTTTAAGTTTACACGGCCTTCATTTTACCTATGTAACTTTACTTTTGAGTGGCATTAACGTGAGGCACTTCATTCGGTTCTTGTATGTTTGTCTGATTTAATATTTTGTCTTTTTATTAATTATAAAACAATTCAAGTCTCGGAGACCCTTTACATCTCTGGATAATTTGATGATCTTTTTTATTATTAATATACATTTTATCTCTGACACCTAGAGACTTTTACATCTCTAAACAATTTTAGTACTTCTGTTATTTGTATAGTTTTTATTCGTTTTTTTTTCTTGTGTAATTTGACATTTATATTTATGTAATTGTTTTTTGTAATTTTGGGTTAATTTTATTGTTTGTAAAAATTGACATGTAAAAGTGCCCCTGTGGCTATTTGCTGAATAAATGTTTGATGTTTTTGATGTTTTGATGTTTCATAATGCGCACGTACTTCACAGATATAACCTACTTCAGTGTTCGCATTTTAAAACAGTCCAAGATAAAGTCTACGGATGTAAACAACATGGTATAAGTTCCCCGTGTCCAAGTGTAGGTATTTATACATACATATCCCTTCATTCCTTTTGCTGTGCACAGTTGCAAGGTCGGACCTGCAATGTCTTGTTTATAGGTATAAAATAATTGTTTGCTACATATTCATTTTGCTCTCATTATTTAACGAGTTTCACGAATTTATTACGTAAATATATATTATGGAATAGTTATTATAAAATAACTTTTTGATGCGTAAATAATTATATATGTATTATCGTTCACCGATTTCTAATAGGTTGATTTCCCTATCTTCCCTATCTTGACCTTAATACGCAGTGTTTTTGATTTGACGAATGCAGTTATTTGTGTAATTTATTCGCAAAAACAAACTTCACAATGTATTAGGCGACAAACAACATTGCCATGTCAACATCTCATTCACGCTCAACAATGACTCATATAAAAAAGCATAACTCTAATCTCGAGTATGACATTACGAGAATACCAATGCATGCGCGAAAAATCGATCGGGCACCGTCTTAAATTCCTCACCCTTTTCGAGGGCGCTCCCCCTAAAAAACGAAAGAATAGAAGAGGGAAAAAATCTAAATCGTCTCATATCTCCCCCCTCCGTTGCCCGCCCCCCCTCGGACACCTTCGACGTCAAGCGCCCTCCTTATTTCGTATGCGAGCTCCTCTGGCAATCATTATAAGGATATCGATTAGGCCCACGTCTCTAACCTGCCCATATCTTTCTGGAACACTCGTGTGTGCTTAGGATTGAAGCAAACACTACATTTTTATCACACTGAAAAGTTTAAGGGTCACTCATGATAACAATATTTTTTAAAGCTCTACTGGTAATTTTAATAACAAAACTTCCGTGAGACACGGACACCGTGAGTACCGCGAGCGTTTTTCGACTTAAAATACGTGAGTGACCCGTTACTAATATATTTAATATCTCTACTGGTAATGTTTGTTTATTTATGTTGTTGGTTTATGAATATATAACATAATTAAAAACTAACTAGAGTTAGAATATATGCTTCGACTTAAAAATCTCCTTCTTCTTTGTTTTCACGATTTAAGAAAATTATTTTAAAATACCGCGCAAAGCTGATTTGATTATAACAATGGGTAACGGCAATACTCAAGAGTATCATTAAGTTACTACATTTCTCAAGTAGGTACACAACGTTATTATCACGTAAATGCAAATTCAGTTTGAAAAATGTATTGTGTGCCCATCTCAAAATATCAGCAGGTTGTAAAACATGTAAACACATGCAGCGTACGCTCTCAAATTTGCGATTGCCTTTGTCACAAGAAAAGACTCGTAGTTAACAAGCGAGGACGGACCGTGCATAAGCAGATGCAAATTGTTCCCGTTAAACTATTTCGGAAGGTAAACACAGAGGGTCGCGGGCACACGTGGGCTCCCGAGATCCGGGCAACGAGATTAAAAATGCTGGATGGCGGACCGCTCTGAGCCGGGTCGAGTATGAGCCAAGAAATATTGGAGTTTACGAAGAAAGCCGCTTTGGGGATATGTAAATAGGAAACTACAAAAGTAATGTTTGAGTTGGGACGTGTCGTGTGAGTGAGTGGAGGAGAATTATTGCGGCCTCGAATTTGCAGGGAAAGTGGATCCAATTTAGAACTTGACTGATTAAACACTCGGTCATAAACACAATAAAACTAGCATACTACGTCTGTTGGCTGCGGAGAAATGCAGAGCATAATGACAACTTGAAAATGCACCGCGAGCGTAAAAAATGCCGGACGTTGTTGAATCATTCGAGATTTAAAGAAACCAAGATTTGTTGATAAAATAGAACCGCCCGACGTTCATTTTATTTGCAACAGTTACTCAAACGTTGCCAAGTAAAGATAAAATAATGTCGAGAAAATTAAACACGTCTTAAACAAAACAGTTTCACCGCAATCAAGCGTCTTATACTAATTTGTTAGCTGATAGTTCATAATTACGGAAGTGTCTCATTTGATTACTGTTATTAATACGTAAAGTAAACAGAGCTTATAAGTTTCCAAACAGTTTAATTGTAGAAACAGAAATGTTAATTAAAGAGCTTATCCCGCGCAATGACAGGCCGTTTGAATATAGAGGCCGCGTGTCTGTGTGAGTAGATATATCCCGTAAGTGCCTAATTCCGTTTGGCTGAATCTAATAAATCCCAACCGCTGAGCGGAGAATATCTCAAAGCTGTTTCATTATTCGGCATTAGCCAGCGGTCGGCCACGCAAATCTTAGCGTCCCTCCGTCCCGGCCAAGAACCCCCAATTTCCTTCATTACTTACCTCCCATCCGAGACAATGGCAAGACGACGACAAGAAAAAAATAATAATAATTTCAAGTGGAATAACGCTGAAAATCTTTTCACGGGAAGAAGAATTATTGTTGTTTTGCAAGCGAGCTCTCAGAGACAAAATGCACCATCCTTATTACGCCATTGTTCGGTGTTACGAGCTTTATTCATTTTTACTTGGCTCGACTTGAATGCTTATTAATTTAGGACCGTGATAAGCTCAAATTCTTTTCAACGGAGAATGGAGAATTTTGCCTATTGTAAGTTATTTCACATCTTATTGAGTTCGTGAAATATAAATTCAACCATGAAAATTCTTCAATACAGCTCGAATCAGTGTTACCATAATAACTACACCGTACGTTGCATGTATTGGAACAAGTATGTATAAGTATATAATGAAACGTAAATATACATCACGCCAAGCGCTTTATGGTAATCGAAATATGCCGAAATATGTTGTTAAGAGGGCAGAAAACTACTGCCGAACATGCGAAGGATGAACTAAGCTTTCATATTTTGCGGGTAACCTATAACGAAGCGACTTTCAAACTTTCCGGACTGTTGTGTGTGTCGTTGGGATTTCTGAGACGACAAAAAACATTCCAACATACCCTTTATGCCACTATTGGAACAATATTGTGAAATGAATCGTGCCAGTAATGTAGGTATTTTTATAACAGCACAAGTCATTTGAAACGTCACGTAAACGAATTTGCGAGGTGGGGGTCGTTGTAAAAATTTGAAGTTGCTTAGAAAGCGCTCGCTCGAAGCAAGACAAACCGCCGTCCCCCCGGGAGGCCGAGTCAAGAGTGATTACGGATTTTAATTATTTTTTTAAGCCGGTGGCAGAGAGGTGATGCTTCCCGAGCCGAGGCTTATGCAAACAATCGACTCGCACTTGGAATTAATCCGACTCCGGTTTTTTCCTTCGCGACAAGGAATTAACAAGCAAAGAAGTCATTACGTCGGAAGATATTCGAGGATTCCTTTTAATTGCGGCTTCCTTGACATTCGGCTTCTAATTAGTTCGTGTCGGCGAATAACTCTTGACAAATTGAATTTGTCGTGAAACCTTCTTTCAGGCTATTTGTAATTTATTTTTCTCATTAGTGATTTAAAATTTAGGTATTTTTTAGAAAATAATTACGAAAACACTTTTTTATATAATTAAATTTATGTATCAGTTATCTTGACTAAGATTTCATCCCCAGTGAGCAACTTTGTTACTGACCTCCGACAATCCTTTAGATAGTAACTAAATGCGGAAGCGAACGTAACCAGCAAACGCATTGAAATCACTCATTTATAATTGAAATTCAATAGAGCCTGCTCGTTAACGTCTTCTAACTTCTATTTCTATCGATAGGACCACAACTACGTGTCATTACGGTGCATAACCTGCCCCCATTATCCAATTATTTCTAACCTTTCAGCGGTTCAGTAATTACTCCACTTGCTAAGTCTAAACGTCCTGCATGACAGTCTAAGTGATTGTATGCGGTGAATACGGCCCGGTAATGAATTATTTGTGCATCGCGTGCACTGAGAACTTCTAATTGTCTGGTTTTATGACGTGCCGGCGATTTTTATTTACGGTTTGGAGATTTGAGTTTAGGGAGTACGAAGACCATCGATAAAGGTTGATTTGGGAACTAAACAGCTTTAAATGATTTCTTAATTGCACTTTTTTTAAAGGAAAACAATAGTAAGCATTAGGGTTCATCATCATCATATACTTAAGAGTAAGTCTCTTGTCGGTGGAGCAATTTCCATGTTTCGCGGTCCTCTGCCTTCTCTTTGACAGCCTGATACGACACGACGTTGAGTTTTTCCTTTATTTGATGCATGTACGCTCTCCTTGGTCTTCCCTCCTTCCTCTTTGCTTTAACTTTCCCTTCTATGATGTTTTTGATAAATTCGTCGTGTCGTATCAGGTGCCCAAGCATCTTTCCTCTTCTATTATCTATAGTTCATTAGGGTTCAAATGGATAAAATTTTCTCTTATTAAAAATAAATCATTTTGTTTCATAGAAATTCCCTTGCATTACAAATTGTTAATAATTTCCTACATATATGGCACTCCAGTAGAGGTAAAAAATGTTTAGTTCTGTAATTTTTTACTGCTAATTACATACGCAGGTCTTTAACATGGAGTTACGTTGTTATTAGAAAAATAAAAGTGAACCTTGAATTATGGTAATGTGGTAATTATTTATATACGACAAATATTAAAAAGTACGGAACCCTCGGTGGGCGAGTCCGACTCGCACTTGGCCTTTTCAATTCTTCAAGCCTCAAGAGCTCTTTTCTTTAAGAAATGTTTAAAGCTGTGTTACGGGTGACTCCCGAGTCACCCGTTGACCACGAACGCTGTAAAGAGTTCGAAACGTCGGGATGTATTATAAATTCAATATACGCGATATAATCCGTTTTCATAGTTTTATTTCATGAGTAACTATCGCGGTAACCGAAGACAATATTAAATGTTTAGAAAATTTATTACAAATATAAACACTAAAATTAAACATATTAATAACCGGTCACTCACGTATTAATATGTTTAATATGTCTGTGTCTCACGGAAGTTTTGTTATTAAAACACTAAAACTATTGATTTAAAATAATCAACGAATGTAGCAAATTCGTTTAAGTAACTTACATGTGCATTTACGTAATGACAACGTATAAATAAATGTTTTATCGTCTAATAAAACTTTTCCGGCATACCTACGCCATGTTTTTTTCGGCGACATTATCATGTTTACGATAAATTTATGACGTCGATGCAGCTTTAATAATAAATCATAATTAAGCCTCCATTGATTCGGTATGATTCATTAAAATAAAATTTCCTCAAATAAAAACAATGGCCAGAAAAGGCTGACTCATTCTCTCCCGATTGACTCATTTATATTAACGAATAAATCTCATCAATGCTCATTCGCTCCTCGGTTTTCCGAAGATCTCCACTAATTGAAATTGAAATCTGATTTTCCCCTAACCATTGAGCTGAGCCCAGTGATTAAAAGTATTCGAAAAAAATACAAATAATCAAATTACAATATCGCTAACGACTTCTCCCCGGAATCCTTTTTATATTTTTGGGGAATAAATTAAAAATCTAGGAAGGGAAGAGGCCAACAACGACTCAGGTTTTTGTGCCTGTAAGCCCGGATTTCACTAACGATGCTCTATTATTTCGGGGTTTGTAAACCTTCTTAGCATTTTCGTGGCTCTGAATTTGAAAGCGGTTCTCTAATTGTTACAAAGCTTTGCAAGATTGTAATTATCAACTGATTTTTTCCAATGCGACTCTTTTGATACTATGAAAACAGGAACACCGTAGGTATTACGTTTCGAATACAAAAAAAAAATCATCTTTTAGGATGACCCAAGAGCGTATTTTTTTTATTAATACTTATGTATATCGTCGCCTAGTACTCAAGTTTAAGCTTTTCTTAGCTTGGTTGGAACTAAGTAGATGTGTGCCCTTCGAAAACTAGGTATTTCCCTAAGTTTGACAAGGCAGTCTTTCATTTGAAATAATTACCATGCAGTACTGGAATATTCCTCAGTTTACCCTCGGTCAACGACTCACACGAATGCAAATGAAAAACAGTAATTACACTACAATTTCCTATTGCAGCGAATATTAAGACTGTTTCCCGTTAGCAAGGCCTACATCTACGTTTTTTCATTGCCATTAAGCTCATACAAGGCTCGCGGAATGAAAAATTGCCCTATTTTGAGGATGGATGACGCGAATTAAGAAAGTAATTACTCATCGGAAACGCACGGAGGCGGAATGTTAATAAGACGAGACGGCGGGAGATATTTTTCATTTCGTCCTCGGACATCGTCAAAAAAAACTCACTATTTTGGTGTCAGTCTATGACATCAGTTTATGTAGATCTGTCATTTTTACAGTTCCTTTAAAAGTTTAACTTTATAATTAAGTATTTGGTACTGTGGTATGTGAGTTTTCATTGTCAACTGACGGCATGTTGTAATTGTAGTTACAACTTGGTAAGTGTCGTTTAAATAGCAGCAACCTCTTACTACATACATTACTTAATTATAGCTAATTTAGACGCCGACAACTTTGATCAATTCTGAACACAATTTATCTAGCGCATTCTACTCTTAACAACATGGCAATCAATCCTTGATCTTATTACAACACTAATAAGGATCAAGGCTGCCAGCTCAATAAGGCAGCAGGGATGACACGTTTCACTTAGCCTCAATGTGGCTGTGTAATTAAGCCGCTACGTGTTAATTACCGCGTTGATGCCTCACCTTGCCTCGATTAATTTCCTTTGACATGACCCTAGCTTTGTTTTTCTATGCGCGACGTTGATCCTAATTAGACGAACGCTCTATATTTGTTTTAATTAAACGTAAGTGTTAGGCCAAAATCTTGCCAAATCTAATAACATAACTATGCCATTTTTATGAGAGGTTGTGCAGAAAAAAAAACAATCTTTTTTCAAGCGAAACTTCATCAGAGCTTAAGCAGTTGTTAAAAACAAAATAGGATTAATCCAATCTACAAAAACTCTCCCAAAACTCTTATAACCTTGTTAGACTACATCTAATCCACCCATCAGCTAATTAATCCGGGCAAGTTTTTCACAAAAAGTTTCAACTTGGCCGGAAGTAATTTCACGCCAAGGCATTAGGGAGGCGAACTTCACACTTAGCTCTCTCGGTAAACACTCATGACGTTTCGTAATTAACGGACGCAATTAGTGGTGGAGCTCGGACGGGGGTGATAAGTGGTCGGAAAAAGTTCGGGAGAAATTCGACGGATTACGAGACGTGGCCAGACGTTACGGGGTGCACTAGAGGGCTATTCCTATCGCTTACAGAACGGTGCAGAGTTGCTCGTTCAGGCCGACCAGCGTAAAAGCTCGATCTGACTACACATGCTCATTATAGATCGCGAGGTCACGTTACACACTGGTTGCCCATGAGACTGTCTTCCCCCGCTCATACAATCTATTAAGAACACATGGCCTTGTGACCCGACTGTTCATGTTTGCTCGGACTGAAGATTTAGATAAGGAAAATTTTCTGTGGTTTCTAAGTACAAGCATTGAACTGCTAATGTTTGAATGGTCTTACTGGCAATTTAAACAGTATGATAAGACAGGAATGGTGCAAGTCTCACATTCTGAAATAAATGATGATTTGGGTAGGTAGTTCAGTAAATTATCGATGTTCCAATTTTTGAAACACAAAACAATCACAATGTGCTTAACAAATGAATTGGTCAGTCGTGTTTTTATTTATAAAATTTATAAGTAGGATTTAAAAAAATAATATTATGAAGACATGTAAAAATGCATACCTACCAACTTATGAAGGCTATATGAAAAAAAAAAGATGACGTGTTAGAAGTTTTAATATTAGAGTATTAGTCAAATAGCCGTTCTCGGTAATCTGCTACATTACAGATATTAACGATAAGTGTAAGTACACTTATGTACATTACGTAACTTATGTCGTTAGCAAAAAACGCGATGTTGCAAATAGTATCCAATGCGTGGTTCCGTATGATTGTCGTGTTATGACAGCGCGAGTTGGCAACGGCGGGTCGGCGACCCCACTCCGGGTTTTAATGATAAAAAAATGCGTACCTACAAGGGGAGGCCGGGGAGGCAAGTAAGTGCCATCGAAGGAGGAAAAAAACTACGTAGGAAAATATTTGGTGCGACAGGTTGCCCCTCGCTCCCCTTAAGGGGGACCTTGATAAAAATTAAATCTTAACGACGGAAATTTAAAGATGACGCTCGAGCGATCAAGAAGAGTGCACATCTGAGCCTGGGGCGGTTTAATTGGGCCGTGTGTATGTACGTGTTAGGGTACACCGGTGTGTACCTATAGCATTTTTTATAAAAGATGTCGGTGATTGATTGCCAAATTTTCGAGCTTCCTTGATGGAGATTGGTGCCTATGAATGCTACCAATATATATTTGTGTGTTTTTAAAGCCGATTGAAATGTAATTTGAAAGACATGCGATGCTTACAATTTTTTTTTATTAAAATATTAATTTATTTCCGTGTCAACTATTCTTAACGTAAGCTGACTGTTAGTACCTAATTGTCTAACCTTTTAAACCTAATTACCCTAATTTTGAACTTAATTTAATAAGTTTGTTTATTATTTTCATCACAAGACAAGATACGCGTTTACGAAAAAAAGTTAAAAACTACAATTAATTACGGTAGATAAATATACAAGTGTTCCTAAATTCGTGAGAGTAAATTTTACCACAGACATATATTTAAATTCGGATCAAGTTAATAACATTATCGACATCGTTAAAAACACTGCCACGTAGGAATTACGAAAAATAAAACATTATGCACCAAACTCCAAATTCGCTGCATTGAAATTCAAATGGGGATGCAAGAAGATTTGCATCGGGGCGGCATCGACTATTGATTTTCTTGCGTCTTGAGGCTACCATTGCAATCCTACTTGTTTAAACTTTTTATTTTACTCTTCACTCGCGTTTTTTGTTTCAGCTCCTCGCCCTAGGCATGCTCCCCTAACGCACTCCCTCTTGCATAAAAAAGCTTCTAATCGATAATTTGTGTGGGGGTGCATTAAGAATATCGCCAGAACTGTGCTCGAATGTTTTTCTGGGCGCTTTCAGATTCCAACCCTAAGGCTATTTTATTTTTGTTTTGCCGGTCCGTTCATATTAGAAATTGAAAAAACTCCCTTAAAATTTACCTAATGGTATTGCTAATTTTCCCCATGGATACCCATCAGGTTGTATGCGGAGCTGTAAATGAAGTACCTCCGCAGCGTCAAGCAATCTGAATGTATTTTCCTCAAGCTTACATGTTTGTTTATCCCTCACAGTACAGACGAAAAACTTATCGTACAAAAAGCGAACACTTCGCCACGCCACAGGGCATGATACAAATCGTATAAATAACTCCAATTTTTATACCTCATCTGCAAAACCAGTGTTACCGGTCTACAATGAGAACGAAAGGAAGGCATATATGTCATACACATGTAACAAGCTTGTATTAACATTTCATTCGAGTTGGCGGATGTAGTAAACAATAATTGATATTCTTGTTGCCAATAAGTTGCTTTGTTCTACAAATGGATTGAAATAACGTTTAATCCAACTACCACTGTGTTCAATGGTGCTAATGTCGTCTGACGCTGCTAGCGCCTCAGCAATTGATAACAACAATAAAACGAACGGACAGATCAACTGTAAACGAGGCCATTGGATCTAATCAGCAAAGACGCATGGCGGCTAACTGCCAATATCTGATGCATCGGATCCGTTCCCATTGTGTGTATTCTTTATTTTTTTTACGGAGGGACGATAATGTTTTTATGGCCGCGGAGGATCGCCTTAATCAGGGGAACGCGTTTTGATTAAAGCTGCCAATGTTTGGACGGTTCGCACTTGCTCTGAGGGTCTACACCTCATCTACTATAGTGTAAGTGTATACATACTTATATAGGTATGTACTTATGTAAACACTTACGTATGTACAAATACAGTTTGACTCCAATTAATGAATAACAAAATCATAGACACTGAAAGAAGCCTAAATAGATTTATAAATAATTTTCATAGCTGGCAGATATCTATTATAGGTATAGGTAGGTAATAGCGCTGAGCTACTTAGGTAGGTCGATGTCTTCTTTAGTTTTTTTTGGTGAATAAATTGGGCAGTAATAATATAGTGAATGAGAGAATAGATGTCCAATACGCTAATATGGTTGTTTAGGTTGTTGCTTTCATTTCTACATGAAATTATTGCATGCTGCATTGCACGTGTTTATATTTCTCGATGATGTTTCTCCTTCTTCTCCACAACATTCACATTGAATATTACGTGAGTTCCAAGGTATTCATATTCATATACTTCATATACTTCATATTCATATACAAGGTATTCGTATTCATATACTTCTCGCATTTAAGCATTATATTGCTTATCTGTGACCATAACGAAACAATGGTAGTCGCTTCTACTCTACGGGTGAATTATTTTTAGTTTAAATTATGTATCTCTAAAATACTAAAGCTTTTTAAACCCTTTTTAATCACGAATTGGATATTCTGTTAAAATACGAACTCGCAACTGAATTCGCTTGATAAGTATCTTACGGCTATTCCTCATATGAAGCATTCAGCGCAACGTCCGTCCCTCGGAATGCCATCAAAACATGATAATGACTCCAAAATGGCAATTCAAGGCAGTTTTTCATAAAACGAGGTATATGAGTCAAGAACATTGGAGTCATAAACATACCACCCCACACTTTCACCCCTTGCTCGAAAAAGTCACCCCCGCACGTACGTAGAAACAAAAAAGGGCACCAAAGGGACGTTACGCATCCCAAGTAAGCGAAGCTCATTGCTAGGGTCTGCAGATGTCTTTAATGGCTTTAAATTATATGTAGAGAGAGCTAACTGTTGTTCGTGTGTGAGTGGGTGATAGATAGTGCTGTGATATTACTTCTGCGATCTATGATGGTGCTCTCGTACTTAATTTTGGCCGATTGAAAGGAAAAACGGACACGCCATTTATTTATATCGACCTTTTCTTTATAATTAGGAATGATTCATATTGCCTTATTGTGCAACTATGTATACGTATCATGCATCGGTATCGATATTTCAAGACATGACTCATTAATTATCACGGATTCGTTAAAACTTACGTGATTTTAATTTGTCCAGATACTTGAGTGAATCATGACGTGTTAAGGAAAATGATAACTATAATTGCAAGTTCTTTAACAAGTTTTATAGTGCACTGAATTGATGCCTAAAAATAGTCGGTTAGCAGGCAAAATACAATGTATTACCTAATTATACGAGGTGGGTAATTTTTATTGCGGCGTTTATCCTCAAATGGGTAGTAAATATGGCATAATAGGTGATTTGAGCTCATTGCGTTCTACAACAGCCTAGTGCGCACGGATTTCATTATACGGAAAAAATGGAGAAATTGGAAAATAATGTCAATTACCGAGTACAAGCTTGCCTGAGTCGCAGTTACTTATCATTACGTATGTTGTCGTGATTGCGTAAATAGAGACGATTTGGGGGAGGGCACCCCCCTCCTACAGTTTTCCGCTTCGCTCGTCGCGCCTCGCTTCAGCTTGTTAGTATAATCACTGCCTTGTCTACTAATGGGTCTTCTACGATGTCTGATTTGGCATTGTTTGCCGCGTTTACAAAATCTACATAAGTTTTCTTTCGCAACATTTATGTCAATCATGTTAATGTAAAGAAAAGTTGTTGATTCTCTATTGTTATTTCTTGAATAACGATATTTTTTTAACTTACGTATTAATCTTTGTTCCACGAATGTAGTTCGATGTGAATTTTGAAGTTAAACTCACCTTCTGTAACAAAAAAACAACTGCATCAGAAAATAGAATATAGCCCTCTGGGTGCCCTCAAAATTAAACAATGAAAATGAATAATTTTACAAAATTCCGCGAAAGATGAAACCCATTGTGTCGTCAAAAATAATACAATTTTCGTTCCCATTAATATCCCCCGTAAAGAATAATTCGATGTCTATTGAAGTAGAATTTTAAAATATGTGTGACAATTATCGGAACAAGACGTTAATACTCTTCTTACATTGTGACCGGAGATAGCAAAAAAGTCCCCTAGCTAAAGGAAGATTTATTCGCAAATTACTTATAAATTTTACCTTTATCGTATCATTCTACGTCGCTTCGGTGTCATGCCCCTAAGAAGCGTCTACCTATCCTGTTCCAATTGATGACAACACGTGAGATAGATTCACGTTTTAGAACGTCTTCGCCGTGAATCGGAGTCGATTCGCGTTTCGCGTTTCATATCAACAGCGAGCTTGGTTATAAAAATGTATTTAAAACGTCCCCAAAGAAATGATTTATAGGTAAAGTGTCGTAAATTTGTCCACTTGGATATAGACAATAGGGGGCAATAAATAACCGGTTACACGGAATATCGGGCCTGTTTAGTTGGGGTGATATTAGGGCTTATTTACGTTACAATATTGGAAGTGTGGTGAGAGGTAAACGGACTTTGAAACATGTGATGTTTGTGTTTTGGATTTAAGTCAAGTGTTTATAAATATCTTAGTATTAAGCAATGTATAATAATGTGGACATAATTGTCAATCGCTCTCGCAGACTTTCAAGATACAGGCTCAGCCTAGTTTGGAGTCTGATGGATATATCGATGCACATGTCGATACATCGATACACAACAACCTTTATGATAATAAACTATTTGTATTTGTATTTTGTATTTGTATCTGACGTAGAGCCCCGGTTCTCTAAAATTTTATACTCTTACATAATCATCGTCATCGTCAACTTAAAAAAGAGTACCTATATTTATATTTCGATGCTAAGGTATCTACAGCAAATCTTTACACATAAGTAGTTAGTTTAGAATGTTGAGTGTTTTTCATATTTCTCATCACATGCATAAAAATTGACTAGATATTTTAAACCAACAAAAAGATTTAGTTTACTTTTCTTCAAAATTACAAATTGTATTGTTGACTTATAATTAAAGCATGAATACATGAGCCTCGCTTTAAAATCCTGGTGCAACACCATTGATAGTATTGATAACCATGTTGACTTTTAATTTCGGCTGTATCCTACAGTTAGATATAAGGATGATCACAATCATAATTCACATGGGAATATTCATGCCTCGCTCTAAATACACCAGCTAATTTATGCAAGTCGGTACACTTTTTTATGTATAAAAAAATGACAAAGGCCTTCGTCAGAAATTGCGATCACGGTGTCACCCAATACTTCTTAGGGGACAAAACCCATCAACCCTAACCTGACGTGTCATTGTACTTCTTTATTTTTGTCACTTAAAAGATTTTTTTCTTGATTCAAATGCCAAGGAACAAAAAGCGTCTAATTGTAACAGTTTTTTCTGCAAGAGATTAAACTGGCAGTTTTTTGCGATGTATGCCGGCTGGGATGCGCGAATTTTAATTTTGCTGTAACTGTAAACTTTGTTTCTTGGTTGTTTTTATTTTCATAGCCACCATTTATTGTTTTGAATGTCTTATATGTAATAAAAAAAATAAAAATATGACTATCAGTTTCTGATGTCACTAATTGCTTTTATTTCGATATTGCATTATTTAAAATTACGAGTATCTTCAATCGAGAAGTTTTATTTAACATGCTTCTATAACGATTTAGACACGATTACTCACGATACTTCAAACTTGACATGCTTCATATCGTAGAGGTACCTACGTACAATAATTATGCTACCTGCGAGACAGGAGGTGAAAATGTTGAAGCATGTTATTAAACCAATCCGATCCTTTCGAAAGGGTTCGATTTACCAAGGAACTTATAATAATTGCGCACAAAGGAGATCCGGTCAGGGCAGGATTTCTATTATTTATAGTTTCCGATCACCGGCTGAATACGCCTTAATTATCGATTGCCGTTGTCACCCTCGTTTCTTAAACAGTGACGATTGCGTGTGAAAGACTTTCTCTCAGTTACGAATCCAATTTTTCTTTCAAAATTGATTTAATTCGTTACCAATTTTAAATTGAAGGTTCGACTTTCTTATATTTATTCTTAGTTCGTAACGGTTCTTACGCCACCAAGTGGATGCCGGTAAAGAAGCGTGAGCGGGGTAGGTCCAGGAGAAGATGGCGAGACGACTTTGACACCTTCCTTTACACCTGGCCGAAGGAAGCACAAAATCGGGAGTTATGGAGAACCAGGGAGAGGCGTTTGCCCAGCAGTGAGACACTCAAATAGACTAAGAAAAAAAAACGTTACGTTGCAATTTTTTTGGAACATAATTTCATATTAAAAATAATTTCATTTTAAAGGTTCACTATTTTTTCGTAATACGTAGCGGTAAAAAAGTACTTACGTCTACTTTAATTAAAATCGATCAAGCATGTGTGTTGATTGTGGCATACCATAAAAGGACCGTAAGATTCTAACCCCATGTTTGCAAGGGTTCCTTACCTGGGCCGTTTTAATAGGCCAGAAATTGTTTTGAATGGTGTTTGATAAGCGTGAAGTTTGTGCACGGATTAGGAGCAGATCGTCAGCGTATTGCTTTGTCGAGACTTGGCTCTTAAACTTTATAAGCGCGTAAAAAAATATCTAATTTCAAGTGTTAAAAAATAAACCGAACATGAAAAATTTCGTTTTCTTGCCAATCTTACACAAAACGACCTAGATCAGCAAAGTTTGTGTTGTGAGTACAAGAAATAATATAGTATGTAATTTAAATTTAAACAAATACAATGAGAAGAGAAAATTAAATGATGCTCGCATAAAAATAAATGTTCGGTTGGTATTGATGTCATGAGTTGTAGTGATTATGTTCAGATTTACATCTGTATACCTCATGCTGTGGATTTAAAGCTTGAGTCATTATTAAATGAAAAATGCCTGTCATGAAATTTTTTGTGAATTTTGACGACGAAAGTTTGAGATCCATTGATCATTAGAGCTGTTACACATTGATTTCTACTACAATGAACTGCAAACTCCGCTGGTACATTGTAAAGTGATATATTTATATTATTTTCTTTACCCCCTGCATGATCCGACGGACAATAAACGTACATATTCATAGGTATGTATTTACTATAGGGTTGGAGCCTGTTGAGAAACGTTTGAAAAATTACATTTTGGTTGACTTCTTGGAGATTATGTCTCGTTTGTTTGCCTTGTTGATAGTGTTTATTTTGGATCTTACTCAACCGTTACAGAATAGATTTGTCAATATTTAAGTTCAATAGTTGTTCCAATTTGTATGTGTATGAGAAACTGACTAATGTTAATTTTATTTTTTAATTTATGTATATCTTCACATTGTAGATTTGGTCTTTGAAATGTTATCATTAGTAAATTCACATTAACAAAGATATGTCAGTCTTTACTAATACACTATAGGGCTTCTCTTATTTGCTAGGTTAGGTTATCTATAATGCGTCTTATTTTATTTGAAACCAACTAACAGTTAAAACATTTACGACATCAAAACCTGCCATTATAATTAACTATCAATGTAGCAAAATTTACACAAAAACGTATTTCTGAAAATATGCAAAAATGGTTTTCTTTCTTATTTTAGCAAAATACAAACCGTACTGCCAGTGGTTAAATTCTGCTTTATCAACACCCAACCAGCGCCACTACATGACCGTTAAAACAAATACATAAAAAAACAGTATCAAGTTTACTGCCAAACTACGATAAATCGACTTTACACGCCTTATCATTTCACACGGGTATCAAGACGTATCTAGAATTCAAAGTTACGTAGTGACGTCGAAATCTGTACTAACGTCACTATGGTATATTTGGGGGTCGTAAAAGATCCATTCCTCACGGTTTATTCGTCGTAAAAGGTACTGCAATATACGGGTTAAATGTGTATCTAAATGGTGCATTAAAGTTGAGATACAAACTAGTCGAGTGGAAACCATAAAATATTCGGTGATATGAGTTAGGCAGGTTAACTACTTGTTGTACTAGTAGATCAATCTTGTAAATTGATTTACCAATTTTAGTGTGAAACTTCGTTTTTTATTTGTATAGTTAAATAAAAATATGGTCCTCTATTATGTGTATCAACTTTGAAATAAAATACCAGTAAAAAAAGGTTAAAATTGTACCAATTAAACAACAATTTATCGCAAAAACGCTGACTCCTACCAGCTACCATCAGAAAAGTATTCTAGCACCCTCCACCTGGTTGTCCTATCATTCATAAATAGTGCACAAGTCCATCCTAGCCCTAACACTATTTGGTTTGATTTATAAGATTTAATAAACAACCGCACAAGGATTTTTATCAGGTAACAGTAAGCATGTGAAAATTTCATGTAACCGCCCTAAAATTGCTTGCAACCCATAAATAAGGAACCAAGCCCTTGTCCTACCGTTTGACCATAAATATGACATTAGCAGATCGTATAGGTGCATCGTGTTATTTGACTTTCTCTTAAGTCTTTGTTACGATATACTTTATGTGCAGGGAACTTTATGTCTGTTTAACTTATTGTTAAATGCTTCTTAAGTTTTATTACGTTACGATCTTAATAATATCTTGTTTTGTAATAAAAATATGTTTCGTGGGTCGTAAATATACTGGCAATATTTTATGTATTTTTTATCTTTTTATATTTTGTTTATTTGTCAGATTAGTGAGAAGATCACTTTAAAGTGTACTCTTTTTAATATATTTTTTATTATAGTATATATTAGTCTCTTTAAAAAATCTTAATCCAATTTTTAGCATGTAAAATTCCATTAAACTTTTTTAAACCAACAATCAATTAAACACACCATAAAACAGCGCTGTCACTCCACTAATTACAATAAAAAAACATTTTCATACCCGTATCGATGTGAGACAACTTTATTTAGAAGAAAAAAAACGGCAAGTGTCAAAAGGCGCGTGAAGTGGTCAGCCGATGGTGCGATAAGGAACCCCACCTGTGACGTCCCCTATAAAGGGGCCTATTCATTGCACAGCCGAGCTTGACCATTACCTCCACTACTTCAGTTGCTAATATTCTAAATGTTGTGAGTAAATAGTAAAAATTGAAACAAAGATTGGTTTGTTCAATAAATTAGTATATTGCAAGAATTTTCAAAAAAGGAACTGGTTAATGTAATTAAAAGAATCATAGAAAATTAATACTGTGATTATTACCAGATGTTAGAAAAAAAATCTAAAGTTACTGTTACTGCGCGCAGAAAGTCTTTGAATCGTGTCACACTCACATCTATAATGACTTACATTAAAATGCTTTACGTAATTGGAAGGACAATTAAATTTCGCATACAATTTTATGATACATTATTTAGTCCAAGGCCTAGTCGGTAGTGACCCTGCCTACAAAGTTCGAATCTTGTGTGTTTATCACAAATATTTGTTCCTGAGTTATGGATGTTTTCTATGTATATACCTATAAGTATTTATATATACCTATTATATATATCGTCGTCTAGTGCCCCCAATACAAGCCTTATTGCTAGCTCGATCTGAGTAAAATTGTCCTATAATATTTATATATTCCTTTTAAACGCTGGTTGGCCATTAATATTTAATTGGCCGAATACTAATACTAACGCACCTTTGGCGACATTGTGAATGAGTTTCAAACTCTTATTGATAATAAATTATTAACTTTCAGCTGATGTCTTTTATACTATTCAACTTTCATTTCAAATTTATTTTGTAAATCGTGGTTATTTTCTCCTAAATACAAAAAAATGCCGACGTCATTTTCCTGCTATAATAGCCATCATTTTCCTGCTATGGTCGTTATATTCCTGGTCCAAATTATTTTCATATTTTTACTTCTAAACTATTCACTTAAAACCGGCGCCTTATGTATCATTCAAATGTGTTTATTTATTTCGAAGGTGTTTCTGATGTCATAGTTATTTTTCCCAAAAACTAAAGAAAAAAACTGACCAGTAAAATAATGCAGAAATTTCATTCCAAAATTATATCGGGTCATAGTTTTCGATTGAAGTCAATTGAGTTAGTTGAAAGGTATTTGCTACTGACAAGTTCACGTTAAATTACTAGAAAGTTAAATAAATCCTGCTTCAATAAAAATATTTATATAAAGAAATATTTATAAGCAGGAAGGTTTAAATAGTGAATGGTTTAAGTGTTGATAAATGCATAATTATTTTTCAAACACTATTTTTATTCAGCTCCCTTTTGCACCTTTGATCGTGCTCGACAGTGAATAGCCAACATTAACTAAATATAACATTGTACTAAGTTAACGTCCACGCCAAGTGTGTGGGTGATTAGAATAACTGCATACTTCGAACACAAATCATTATGGTTGTTTTATTTCCCTAATGTCTTGATAACATGACATGCTTGTTATTGCTTTTTTGATTGGAGCGTTCTGGTGCCTAGTTGAAAGTTGAAATTTAGTTAATACTAGTATTGAACTCTAATGATAAATTCGCATTGTTTAATAGTGTTTTGTGTTTATATTTTAACTTTAGTGCCATAAAGAATTCTTTATTAGTTGGTCATGTATGTCAAGTTTGTTAAAATAGGTATACATAGTTACGCATCCCACATTGCCGTCTTTTCCATCATATTAGTTTGTAATGATTTCTATGCTTTTGTCTTTGTTCACTCATTTCACCTTTTAATCTTTATTCATGCTATGCTATCATTTACAACAAGTTAAATGGATAAATAAAATATTGTTTTGTATATTTTTTTAGAAATAAATACCATATTTATTCGGTCAGGTGCAGTGCGTTTCAAGCTCGCCTGCTAAGACCGCAGACTTGCTAATGACCGCTACCCCTTCCTCGTCTAGACATTGTACGCAATCTAATTACCGTACTTAGGTACTTACACGTGTGTCACGGTTTGCACAATCGATATATTGAGCGGAGTGACCCGCGTAACGACGGTTGTGCTACTGTCTACTTTTGTAGTGTGACAAAAGTGAAAGTAAAAGATATTTCACTAAGGCAATTTTTATTTCGGAAGTACCAATTTAACCTTTCGGTTGCGCCCATGGTACAAAATGCCTACTGGCATTAAGTTTTGTGCAATAATGTTTAAATAGGTATATATCTAAAAAATAAATCAAATTATTGCATTAAATAAATATTTTGATTTGTCTTATTTTTAAAAAGAAATATTACTATGTAAATTAAAATTTAAAACATCGTCATATGTGAAAGAAAAAGTGATTAGGGCTCCAGTGCCCAGGGCTGGGATCAAACCAACATCATCTGCATTCGCGGCAAACGCAACCACTGCTGTAAATGGCTGTAATTGCAGTAAATATTTTTTTATAGGACAATCATTATTGCATGCAGACTATTCAAAAGACGATAAGGGCAATTTTTTGGACATTATATTTAATTGCAAGAAGAAATTAATGATTTTATGGAGTTAGTACGTTGAATAAAATATTTTCGAATACCTTACGGCGATGCAATATGGCTGCGGTAATCAACTCGTGCTTTAATTAAATACTTACATGCACGGTAATTATACCACGCAATGCGGTTGGCAATTTTACGTAAAGTTTTATTTAGTAAATTATTCGAGTCAAGACATTTTGTTTCATGGATTATTAAAACAATTTTCCTTAAAAAGTAGATACGAGCGAAAGAGAGAGAGAGATCGATAGAGAGAGAGGAGATATACTATAAACACATTTGTTTCGTGCACTTAGGTACCTGTTTTCTTTGACTTTGTTTTGACATTATAGAAAAATTGTCTAGAAAACTACAAGTAAAAACGAAACTATATCAACTGTAAATTGCTAATGATACACAGACGCCTTTGGTCCTTGTTCACAATTTAGTATATTTTATTATGACCAGGCCGAAAGTGACGGACACGGGTCGCGTCCGGCCGGACGCGGCGGACGGACGGCGCCGGACCCTCGCATTCACCACCAGTCAATAGCGTCCAGTTGATTATCAATTAAACAAATGTCCGCTAAATATAAATGTCGTATAACGTGTCGGTTGAAACGGTATCATAGGTGTACGATAGATCACTAAGTATGATGCTACAATCGTAATAGTTTCAACATCTTTAAACAAAAAAGTTGTAATTTCAGTTCATTGTAATTTAATTGCCAGGTGAGGCTTTTTTGAAATTATCGTAGTTTTTGAACACTGGTCGTAGGCCAGAGTCTATGTACATACATAGGTACCTATTACATTATAATATAACAATACATATTGTAATAAACGAAATATATATATAGGTAGCCATTTTTATGAAGAGGCGAAAATAGAAACTTGCCTTCGTTTATAACCTTAATATCTAAAACACAAATGTTTTTCATCACACTTGACAAGAAATTACTCTCCTTACTCATCATCGGGCTCTTCCTCGAGTCTTTAAGACTTCGTTTTAGCCTAATTCACGACACTAGCACCAGCTTTTGTTTCCAGCACGTCGAATGTTTTCAAATATTGCTCATGCGCCCTAGGCCGTTGCGTGGTAGGTAATTACAGTGTATTTAATTAAGCAGCGGGTTAATTTGCGAAGCCGTACCGCGCGCCGTAGGGTTTCCGATGACCTCGCTCATTCGCACTTGCTGCACTTATTACGTACCTACCTTATAACGTGTATCCTTCAGGGCATGAAATTTTGCCATGAAATTACATTTAATAAACCAGAAGAAAATGTATTTATGTCCACATTGAATTTAAAGCCAGATAAAATGCAAGATTTTTTTGGACAAATAGGGAAATTTACTTTTTTTGATACGATAATTATATGTCCTGAAAATCATAATATAAATTCGTGTAGATTAGTCTAGGATAATTTATATTGTAATTTTATATTATGAGAATAAATAAAATATCTAAATCTTATTAAGGTAACTAAGAAATTCTTTAAAGTGGGCATACTTACTACGTAACGGTACGGCTCTATAACCATTATCACAAAACACGTTTTTTTATTTCTATAGGTTTTATTATTAAACACCCAAGTTTTTTAGATCACCTATAATTTAACAGTTGAAAATATTGTGATACAGGTAATGGAGAAAAAAAATATAGAAAATTATAGCCAGATACAAGTTTTTATGTAGTTTGTGTAGTATACCTAACAGCACAATAATTCATGTGTTAAGCTATTAGACTTTTGAGCTTTGTAAACATTACATTCAAATAAAATCATATGTTTTTACTGGTTGTTTAATATATTATGAGTCATGCATAAGGCCTCATAATTTCACAATTAAACTACAACATTGTGGCTTTGATTGCAAATCGGCAACCCTGCTCATTCGCGTAGCCTACGCCTTGCACTTTGCACGAAATTTTATGCCAGTTTTTAACCTTTTGAATAATCAGTCACGCAGTCTCAATAGTTTCCCCAAAAAAAGAAAAAAAGAATATAAAAACTTTCTGCATTTCATTTGTAAATTACAGCTGTTTAATATTGCGGCTAGTTTTAATTTATTCTACCGTTTCAAGGATGAATTAGCATTTTTTCTTTATGAAATATTAATCTAGCATGTCCGTGGAATTTAATTACCTGCAATTGGCAATAAAACTGCTCGCAAATTGCGGCCTATATTAATTTTAGTACTTAGCACATTTTCTACGTAGGAATTTCAACTCAGAAAAAAAGTTAAACCACAACTCTGAAAAAATGTAATCTCCAAAGAGAGCCTTACACGTAATATCTTATTTTCCCAAGAAAACATGTAGTAAATTTTATTCCCTATATTAAACAAGGGCATCCGTGTTAACTGCGTATTGTGACTCACGCCATCTTAGCAAAAACGAAGTATATTGCCACTAGAGCCCATATAACCATACGCTCTTTCATAGTCAACATTACCGAGCACGCATAACTAGCGAGTTATTCAAGCATTCTGCACGAGCCAGATTTGTCGCGTGTCCATAAATATATATATTGTAATTTAAATCTTAGATCGCTTAACGGTCGGTCATAAAAAATGTTATGCAAATTCCGGTGACACGAGCGCATCGGAAGGGTTAAGTTCTACATTCGTATGCAAAATATTAGAAATTTTATTCTGCATTTTTATCTTTAGTTCCGCAGCTAATATAGCATGTGTGGAATAAACGTGTGTTACTATTTAAAAAAGATCAAAGTAAAATAAACATTTTTAAAAAATAAAACGCCGTTATGGCTCATGTATTTAAAAAACAAAGAATAGTAGAGTACCTACATACACATTAACATGATATAGACATTAACATGATTGCATCTATTTAAACACGCGGAATGGCGTCTTCAGGACATCTCTTTGATCATTGTTATGGAACCGGCTATCTTTATATAAAATCATAAAACATAATATTACAACTGTCACGTAAAGCACAAAAACCTTATACCGCACGTGCTATACTAGGGGCACTATGCAATATGCAAATGGGCAATTTGGTATCTCACCACATTACATGACTCGCTAGATACATCTTAGGGTAGGTACCACATATTCGATTTAATTATGTAAATAAGGAAGACAATCTTGCCACACGCCTTTTATTAACTATTCAAATGCATGCAAAGCACTTGTAGGTAAGATAGAGCAAAAGAAATAATAAATTGTATGTATGGTAATATATGTGAGAATTATTTAAACAGACAAGCGGCAGACACTGCCGGGTAGCACGCGGCGTCAATTGCACTTATTAAAATTAATCACTATTAATCATTATTATTCTAACGCCAAGGTTTATTGTATGATTATTTTAAGTGTATACAGCAATTATGTGTGAGTTCCATACATTTAAGTACATTTAATTAACGAAAATTCTATATAAAAAGGTTTCAAATGAGCAGCCAAAATCACGGTCAAAGGAAAATATTTTCTAGAAACACAAAATGAACCTATAATTTTAAACACTTCCGCTAGTGCGCGAGGGCTACACAGAAAGAAGCTTAGTTTGGAACTAAGTCTAAGTAGATGAAATACACGTTAAATATTTATTTTTTTGCATCTACTACATAATACAAATCAGTCGCAATAGTCAAACCTTTAATAATGCTATAGTGAATCACAACAACTTAAGCGGTAGTTCTATAAATTGTCTGCCATTTTAATATAGTTGTTTTATCTTGTCATTGTACAGTTAACATTGTTTAAGTAAGAACAAAAGCCTTTCAGAAGTATGCGCTGCACGGAAGCCCTGACGTGTGTCGCAATGTTTTCCACACAAGCACAAGTACGCGGCACAATTAGGTTTTCAGTCCACTGAGATGGGTATAGTTTTGTTACAACCAACCCCATTCTACCACCGACCATTGTCTATATCCAACTAAACTTCACGCTGCAAAAGTTAACGAACAGTTTATGCAAAACGCGAACCGTAAAAATAATAATCTAAATTGCATATTTCTTTTGTAAAACGCCAAATTACGAGAACCGTAACGGATCGATCGACTGACTCAAAACAGTGCATTTAAATATTTTTTCAATCAATAACCGATATATGCAAATTCACAGAAGACATTGTTAGTCCCACTGCGACCGTTAACGCAACAATTTGAAATTTCATCAAAGGTACCCGAAAAATAATAATTGATTGAGCGCTATTGTTGCAAATGATACATAGACCCTTTAGCTTCGAGAGTTCGGTTCGAAATTAACCAATGATAGGACTAAATTTAATTTTACGATCGGATACCTGCCCCTGTCACTACAAAAGTTTCGTAATCAAATTATGCAGCCGATGCCACTATTGTCGGCTACATGCATAAATTTAAGGCATTTCATTGTAGATGCGAGGTAGGGTTAAGATGCTTACAATAATAGCTGGATGTATCGAGATGGTATTGAGCGTTAGAACGAAGTCGTGTGGGAAGAGGGGTACGCTTCTGAATGATACTTATCAGATAATTGTAACGAATTATTGCATCTGTGGCTTAACTTCTCTCCAGTCACGTTCCTAAGCATTCCATATCTGAATATAAACTTCGAGATATTTCTGAAAACAATAAAGGAAACTATGGAGAATCACCTGCCATAACACGACCTCGTTATGTTAAAGAAACTCTACCGTCAAAGCGCCAATCAGAAATCTTTGTAACAAATCCCACCCTTAGCTTAGACACTGCGAATATCGCGTTACAAAAAGTTCGTTACTAAAAGAAACCGTTACTATTGAAGGGTATGACAGTGGGGCGATCCAATTTTAGCGAAATTCTTGTAGCAATGATATGAGCACGGGCGATGCATATTTAGAGAAAAGTTTCGGAGACGCTACGAACATTGATATGTAGATGAGATGGCTGGGGTTATTGAAATTAGAGATAGGTATAGAGTTATATAGAATTCAAGAATATCGGAGCATTACTCGGAGCGGCAGACAGGTGGGAGCGTGTGTAACGTTACTACCTACGATATCATTTCTTTTATTACATTTCAAGCGAGAACATAATTGTTTTGTAAATAATTTAAGCATTTAGGCTGTAAGAGGCTGGTATATGTTGGGCCACTTGGGCCGTATTACATCGGTTATGACGTGATTATTATGTTTTTCTAACATTTGTAAGAATATTTTCTTTACATTTTTCCTTACATTATGTTATAAAATTTTCCCTATTTATGTTCATTACTGGACGTGATTTAGTTGTTAGAGTTGAAGTTAGATCATCAGTTTTGTCCTTCTATTTAATTTCATTAAGTGTTTATAGAACAAATCAAATTATCTTATTATGGAGGCCTTGGTCACTATTTCTTGCGTATATTATGTAGTCCATTCAGTTTTTACAAAGCTACCCATTCACTCAACAGATCACCATTCACCATAAGAAATAATCTAAGCACGAGTCAAACTAGCATACAAAGAATCCACGCGCTTATTTGCATACCCAAAACCGGTTTGCACTATCTAACATTTTAACACCCTAGGCCCTTAGCACGAGGTGCGGATAATTCATAAGATATTCTATACTACAGTATAATAGGAATATACATTTACATAAAGTCCGGCGCGAGCCAATATTTTGCATAAGAAGATAACACTTCGGGGAAGTGTGGTCCGTATTAAATTGATGCTGGTAAACGTTTGTCAGGGGCCTCATTGATTTCATTGTTGGTAAGTAAGTGTATGGTAATGAGGTGATATATTAAACCTATGCTAATATAAAAATAAGCCGTAAATTAAATGCAATGCATGTGTCGGACCACCGGTACAGTAGCTAAATTTACGTCGGTATGTGATAATTTCCGACTAGCCAATTGCCATTTAAATCGCCACGTGCAGATGAAATTAATTTTGGTAATTTATTTAATGAATGACTGGTCTAGGTACCTACTATTTTCAACTATTCTTCAAGACATTGCGATTGGATAAAGCAATCATATAATACCATAACGTTTCATTCCCGTAGTTCAACAGAAAAGGTAAAACAAAATTTCAATTCTACTGCACCAAATTTGCCATAAACGTAGGAGTGCAAGGAAATTTTATTTAAAAACCGTAGCAATTTGTCAGTGTTCCGTATCGGGCAAGGCTCAGTCAATAATAAATTTTTAGCTGCTTTTTTCTCGTTTTCGGGTAATATTAAACACGCGAACTCGGAAGACGGTATACCGGTATACTTTTCTGACATAGTAGAACAACGTTGCAAAAAACTATATTAATTGCCGTTGAAAGTTTTATGGAGCAGAGCAATATATTTAGTTTTACTAATTTGTGGTAGAGCGGAACGTTTATTTGAGTTTAATGCTAAATGAGGAATTGGTGGAATTGCTCGTGTTGTGGCTGGAGCTACCGGGTGAGCTAAGTAATGGCGATAATTTGTTAATCTGTGTCGCGGAATGCAGTGTGCTCTTCAATTCATCACTTATATTCAATTCTGATGTTACCTATATATTTAAATCTTATTAAATGTCGAGAATTGGTAAGATCAGGGAATGCTCTCTCACTACACAACCGTTTTTAGGGTTCCGTACCCAAAGGGTAATAACGGGACCCTATTACTTAGACTCCACTGTCCGTCTGTCCGTCTGTCTGTCTGTCACCAGGCTGTATCTCATGAACCGGAATAGCTAGACAGCTAAAATTTTCATAGTTGATGTATTTCTATTGCCGCTATAACAACAAATACTAAAAAGTACGGAACCCTCGGTGGGCGAGTACGACTCGCACTTGTCCGGTTTTTATATTTCTATCTTCATCTGTTATTTGTCAAAGATTATTTATTAGATAACTCAAAATCTATAATACTTAACCCCGGTCACAGTCAAAATATCATATTAGAGTAAAAAATCCCTTATAACTTATAACGTATCTGGTACAAATAAAATATAACTACCTAAACACCCACAACTAACGAGTATACACATAGCTACAGTCAAGGGCATAAATATATATACATTCCCAAAATTTCCAAAATATATGTACGCCCTTACACCTTAGACAATAAAGTCGTGTTTACATATTTTTGAGCCATTTGTCTGTATCGATATTTTTGCCTTCGACTGTACATTATAAGTAAGCTATATAATATTTGTTTTTACTGATGTTTTTGACTATACGGCTCCTAATGTTCTGAGCTAATTAGTCATACATTTGCACGTAATGCACGTTTTGCTTCAATATACCTATAATATTTTGTGTACATCGTTTTGAATTTCTTTTAATGAATATAAACACTCTTCAGCAATTATATTATAGTATAATCTTGCACAAAATAGTAATTTATGATGGAGCACATTGCTATGGAAGCATGGTAAATTGGCAGCGTGTGCGCTGTTTAAACTGTTTGAAGCGATTTGCCGGAGTTCGAACGACTTCCGATGGACGAATTCCTTGATTCTTTTTTTTCTGTATTTGGATACGTTTTGATTACGATACGATACTTTTTAGTGTCATATTTGTTTTTTTTTGTGGTGAATATTTTTAAATGTAGTTCCTGTACATTGTGTTTCTGTGTAATGTGAATGTGAAGTGTTCTGCGATGGCGATGGTTTAACTTTTAAGTTGACATCAGTGACAGGAATTCCTTTTAAATTTTACCCACTTAATTCTTGGAAAGCAATAAGAATTGCGCAAATTCTTAGTAGACCAATGGATAAGAAAATTAATCAATTAACTCGAGGGTGATACTTATACGAATGGCCAGGGAGGAATATTCCAATACTTATGCCGTATTCTAACAAGGCCGAGGCTACTTCGGCTAGAATTAATCAAATCAACTAACCCCAACCCACTACTTTCCGATATAATTAACGCATACTTGTATGCGTGTCTGGACAATACGCGATTGACCTTTGTATGTGTGCGGTAATGAACGATTATAGGAGACCGGTCTATGGTAATCAATAGACGTATGTGATTGGCGGGGGTGGGTTAATTAGGACTTTAGCACTTTATGTTAAGGTTGATTATTAGAATGGGTTTTTTTGGTGATGATGCGTTATGCGTTTGGGTGTCGGTGAGTTGTTGTTTCCTGGTGTGTGTTGATGAGTCACATTTTTTTGTTTCGTGGGTAAGGCGCGAGGGCGCGTGGGGTGGCGGTACCCCTTGCTTGGCGCAACCCCATCTTATTAATCAGTGAAGTACCGGCCGTCTCTTCACATGTCTATTTGACTTGCCCACCTACACTAGTTCTTGCGTTTTCTTGATTTTTGTGAAATATTGCATGCCGGATATGCTAGACTGTAATTAAGATTTGCTACTCATTTGTTTGGTAATATACATTTAAAATTTAATTATGAGTTTATACTGGTCCAGTACTGGTGAGTTAATTAATGTAGTTATACTTACTTGCGAAAGTTCCTAACAAGATCGAAAATTGTAACATAGCCTACCGCGGAAAACATAAAAATAGAAATTTCATTATCTGCCTCTCTATGCCACAAATACGAGAGCGAATTTTTTCGCGATTAGCCCTATTTTTAGAGGTTAGGAAATAAAAAGAAGAATAAATAAATCATTAGTTATCTACTCGTTTGATAAACAATCAAGAATAATAAATTATTCGAAATTCTATTTCATTTAGGACGACCCTATATGATTATGAGAGCTTTAATTAGGCATTATAAGTTTCCGATATCAAACTTAAAATTAATGTATTTTACGCTATATTTTACTGCCGACCAGCCGATTGCGGCGGCAGTGACACCGGCGCGTTAAGGCGGAGCTGAGACGTCAAATTAAAATTCTATGTGACCAGTAAACGGTCCAAGTTTCGTGCTCAACTGAATAATTACACGAAATACTAACCGTCCCCCTTCCATTACTGTGTCGAGCGAGGTGTTGCCAGTTAGCCCCTATAATTAAAGACTGGCGACGAAAGTATCGAATGTATCGACTTAACAATCAATACCAGTCTGATCTATAGAAAAGAACACAAAAGCTTGAGTAGATAACAATCCCCACCACCCCTCATTAATAACATACGACCTCCCTATTTCACTAATTATGTGTGTTGCGAATGCATAGCATTATCATTCTACGCACACATGTGCACTTAATGGGTGGTGTTAACCCGCATTAAAAGTATTAAAGAAAAATAAATCAATAATCGGCGTCGAATTTATAGGGAGTCGGATATAGTTATTTTCTTTGTTTCGTGAGGCGATCGCGTGCTTTTCGGCTGTTGTGATAGCTGAAATGTTAATCGGTGATAGGACGTTCCGAGATTTTATTAAAGGGGACTCTAATTTTTCCCAATTTCGAATTTCGAACTTAACCCGTGAACACACTTGTGAAAACGATCGTGTAAATTCACTCGCTCTTTCCGCACTCGGGCTTTCATTCTTTTGTTTTCTTTCAAGCTAGTATTTCTGTGGTTTTAGTGTTGAGACAGTTTTAGTTTCATTGGATTTTAAAACGTGCGCATACGTTTACTAGTTCATTTACCTTTGTTGGTGTAAATTTGAAAAGTTTCGTAATCATCGACGATTTTTATCGCTATCGCGTGTTAACTGCTAAACATCGTTTTAGTGAAAATAACCAATTAGAACACATGCTTAATACAGGGATACCTTGTTAAAAACTATTCGCGTTCGCTTGTCAGAATCAACATTTTTTTCTTATTGTTTAGTCCTACTTATTATGATTATGAGTGAACGAATTATCTGCTCCAATTACTTATTTGCTCAAGAAACTAAACTTATTGGTTTTCTAATTCAAAATTGGAATTTGCTAAATTCTCAGACTAGAATTGCGCATTTCGTCGGATCGCAAAAGCCGCGGTAGTGTGGTTTCGTGCGTAGTACGCGCGGCGCGCGTGTGTGAGTGCCTTGGGCAAGGTCAGGGCTGCTCTATCAATGGTCAATCTCGTTCGTGAAAACGGCCAGTTACAAATCGATGCGTTTTAATTTTAAAAGACAAACGTTAGGGTGCGCTGGTGAAGAGTTAAGTAGACATTAGAAGTGCTTATCGCATTGAATTTAAAAATATTTTTTAGTCGAATTTACTATTATATTTTCTTAGGTAGAAAAAGTAAAAAACAATTCATTATTTTCACAACTTTTGGGAACAAATCAAATAATTTTACTAAATATTTTTGCTTTTATCCGGCCTTCACCACTGGAGGGCTTTGTCACTTTTTCTTTAATATATAAGATCTATTTCAGTTGATAAATAATTATTTTGCCATAATTATGCAAAAAAGATTACCCTTTTTTAGGCCAAAAAGTACATAATTGTTGTGTTGTAAAAATCATAAATACAGGGTGACATTAAATTGGTGATACAAAACACTTGATTGTGGCTCAGTTAATGCCCAATAGTATACTACAGTAACTCCGTTGTTAAAATTAGCTGTATTTAATTATCGCTAATTTTCTAATAAAACAAATAATTAAAGTCCCGAAGTGTGGTTACCCCACGTTAAATACCTAACTGTCATACCTGTCACTCGATGTTTTCAATGTAAGTTAATAATTATCGATATCACCATTAGTGACACTAAAGCCCAGTCTAGACGGACGGGAGAATTATGGTGACATTTAAGTGCTCTAAATTAAAAAATAATGCCCCTAAACGCGCCTACTGGCGTCACAAATCTCCATTGTATCGGTCATAATCTTACAATCGAAGAAAAGGGGAATCGGCGGGCCAAATTGGCGTTTGCATCCACACCACCTGATTTGATCAGACGATTTAATCAGATTAGCACAAAACTGTTCCCGTCTGGACTGGCCTTAAGCCAGCCACACACAGCTGGCCTAGTCTTATGTACCCTGATACATTTATGGTAATAATAAGCAAATCAATTTAAATTAAATTATTTATTAATGTACGTAATCTACCGAATGTAACAGAATCTTAAAATACCAACGTTTCAATAAGTAGTGTGCACCTACTTTACCTAAACGTATTTTAAGATGTGTGCAAAATGCCCACCGCCTTCCTGGACACGAAGTCTAATTCATATGAATGATTTTGAGTCTGCATTGGCTTTCACAGAATTGAACACCTCAATTATCTTTTGGCGAAGTTCATAGACGGTATTTGATTCCCGTGCGTACACTCTCCTTTTAATTTCGCCCCGCAAAGGATGTCGAGTCGGCCATGCGAAGATTGGGACTTCGAGACGGCTTTGCGACTGGGCCGTTTCGTCCAATCCATCTGTCAGGGAACTCTTGCTCCAAATGATTTCGCACACTTAGAGCAAACTGCGCTGGTGCACCATCTTGCCGGAAATGAGGATTCTCCAAATTTTGCTCCGGCACTTCTTGTAGCAAAATCGTCAACACGTTTCTCGAGAATAATTTTATCTTAAATTTTATTGTAAAACCGAAATCTTGCATAAAATCTTATTTTCTTTGACAAGTGACAAGTACTAATCAAAACACGTTTACATCATAAACTGTGGCAGGTGATTGATAACCAAAGAGGAAAATGTTCATTTGAAATCATTTAACCTTTTCTTTGTTTATCATTATGTTAGGATAACCATGTGAAGCCTAAAAAAACAGGATAAAATAAAAATTTTAAACAAATTACTTTTGATTATTTTTAAAGCATCAGACTTAATTGAGGGGCTTAGTTTAGGGAAGATGTATGTAAAACATTGATTTTGTATCACCAATTTAATGTCACCCTGTATATAACTCTACATGTCATACGAGCAGCACTAGTGCATAATAAAATATCTTTTGATTATCTTTATGTTACCCTTCTCTAAATGTCTCCATTAAATGTTACCTCTATTTATAACAATCGTATAAATTACTGTAAATTAATTGCAGCAATCTGAAACTTGATTAAATTGTCTCAAAGTTATAGGACGTGTAGGCTTATCGAGAGATATAAATAACATTAGTAGCGTGAGAAATATTAATGTGAACATTGTGAATGGCCGAGTTTAAACCTGGAACATGCAAGTGTTTGAAATAAAGCTGTAATTATTGTTTGCCAGTTCTGTATATTGTGCAGTTTATATCGGGGAAGTGAATTGAAAATATTGAAATACGATTGTTTAGGTAGCCGGTGCGTGAGATCGCTAAATAAGAAATAATATCGCCGTTTTTAATGTGATTCTTTGTCAACTTATTTTATGAATACTATAAGTCATAATAATTGATTAAAACCTATTATTACCTTCTAATTAAAATAACACGAAGAATAATAAACGCCATCTAGTGAAAATGTGTCTACTACTACTTAAATTTATGTTAAGACGTTTCTATTAATACATGGAGTTATCATAGGTAACTCCATGGAATTATCATACGTAAACTATAGTCTATAGACTATCAAAAGAGAATAAAACGCAGCTACAAAAAAAAATACAAAAAAAACATTTCTCCGTTAAAAACATTGAAAGCTGTCACGACTAAATACGACACAAAGCAACCAACTTATCATAGGAACTGTATAATTAATCAAATGGTTAATCAGTGCCGAATGAAAACACTGTAATGACCCGTTTCCTTGGAGCCGCGTGACGTCATCACATTTCGAATGCAAAGTCACTGTTTGCATTGATTTGGTGCTTAGTCGTCCATTTTAGTTTAGGTTTTAGTCCATAAAAAAATTAATCGTGATTTAAAAGTTCTATTGATTATTACGAGTGAAAAGTTTCGTTGTCACTTTGATAATAAAAACCTGTGACAGAAAGCCAAATAGACACAGAACTGATATTTTCACAAGCAGAGATAGTATTCTTTTATTTGCTTAGTTTCTATTATTTGTACTGAACTTGTTATAAAGTATCTTCTAGTATATTTATTGAAGGAAAACAAAATGTAATTTACTTAAAAAAATCTTCATACCTACGAGGGGAGGTACAAATATTCGCGGAATGAAGTAGAAGGAGTTAAAATGGTACAAAACCTCTGCTTATCTGGTATAAGAACACTTTAGAAAAAAAACATGACAATTCAAAACCATCATTTGTTTTAAGATATCGGCCTTTAAACAAATTATTTCGGAATAAACGTGCGACTATGGAGCAAATTGAATATCTTGCCGTGATAAAATTTCTATCGAAGCAAGGAAAACCTCCGCGACTTATGATTAATGAAATTAAAGCCGTCTACGGGGACCAGTGCCCTGCTAAAACCATGATTTACAAGTGGCATGGCCTCTTCAAACATGGCAGAGAGTCAATTGAAGACGACCCTTGCCCAGGACGGCCGATTGAAGTCGGATCGTCGGATATCGTTCAAGTTGAAAAACTCTTAGCTGTATTAGTTGGTGTATCAGATACAACAATTTTGAGGATCCTGCATAACTATCTAGGCATGACGAAAGTGAGTGCTAGGTGGGTACCGAGAACGCTCAAACCGCAGCAGATGCAACAACGAGTTGAAGCATGAAAGCAATTTTTGAATCTGTGCGGTGACAATCCTACCCACATATTGGAACGAATTGTGACTGAAGAAGAGACTTGGGTTCATCATTTTGAACCTGAGTCGGAACAAGAGTCTATGCAGTGGCATAAAAAGGGTGCACCACCTCCGAAGAAGTTCATGGTATCAGAATCGGCCGGAAAGGTGATGGCTACGATTTTTTGGGATTCATACGGAATTATCATGATCGACTACAAGGACTACAAGGGTGTTACCATAACTGGGACATATAATGCAATGCTATTAGAAAGACTACGTGAAGCCATTAAAGAAAAAAAAGGCGGGGAAAACTGTCACAGGGTGTGTTGCTGTTGCACGACAATGCACCGGTTTACTAGAGCCATGTTGCGACTGCTGCTCTTAACAGGTGCGGCTTCGAATCGCTGGTTCACCCACCCTACAGCCTGGATCTGGCCCCCAGCGATTATTATTTGTTCGCAAATTTAAAAAAAGAACTACGAGGATTTTTTTTTGTGACGATGAAGAAGTGAAGGAGGCTATTTCGGCTCATTTTGAGGTCAAAGATAAAAAATATTTTTTGATGATCTACATAAATTAATTTGTCGATCTGAAAAATGCATTAAAGTCGAGGGTAAATATATTAAAAAAGAAAAATACTTCTATTGTTTTATTTATTTTGCAAATACTTCATTCCGCGAATATTTGTACCTCCCCTGACTCCCCTCCTATGTCCTTTTACCATCCATACTAATACAATAAATGCGAAAGTGTGTCTGTCTGTTACCTCTTCACGCTAAAACCGCTGAACCGATTTGAACAAAATTTGGTTCGGATATAGTTTGAGCCCCGAGAAAGGATATAGGGCAATCTTCATCAATCATCATCATCCTTCCGCGCCGACAAAGTCGCGGGCAGAAGCTAGTGTACCTATAAACATACAAATAGTTTTATCTTCTTCCTCGCGTTGTCCCGGCACTTTGCCACGGCTCATGGGAGCCTAGGGTCCGCTTGGCAACTAATCCCAAGATTTGGCGTAGGCACTAGTTTTTTACGGTAGCGACTGCCATCTGACCTTCTAACCCAGAGGAAAAACTAGGCCTTATTGGGATTAGTCCGGTTTCCTCACGATGTTTTCCTTCACCGAAAAGCGATCAAATGATATTTCGTACATAAGTTCCGAAAAACTCATTGGTACTAGCCGGGGTTTGAACCCGCGACCTCCGGGTTACAGGTCGCACGATCATAACGCTAGGCCACCAGCGCTTTACAAATAGTTTTATAATACGAAAAAAATTAAATTAAATATTTCATAGTTTTTAACTTTTACCCTGCTAAATCAAATTAAAAGAAACAAAACGACGTTTTAGATGTCAAATTTTATAAATTCGGCCCAAGCTAAGTACATGATATTTGCCATGAAAAATTGGGGCAATGTTTATATTCAAGTTTGTGAAAAGTTAGTTTAGGCGGACTGTATACCAATTAACAATGTAAGTAAACTAAAAAGTGTAGCTACCAAATAAGTTCATTGACATTGGTTATAACGCATTCGATAGCGACAATCGATATCGAACGTCATCTCTCACGAAGGGGGTCTTCTCGTGGGGAATAAAAAGTAAAAAGCAATCAGTGTGGCATAATTAGTGTTGTAAGTATGGGGCGCGTTGCCATGGCGACGTCGATACCCTGCTTACCCACCGCGTTAATTTCGAAGTGAATTAATCGAATCAGCGCGGTCGATATCGATTGTAACTTCACTATTGACACGTTTGGTTACTGTTTTGTTTTATTCGGTATTTTTATAGTGCTTTGCAACTGTTTGGGCGATTCAATCTGAAATAATCTGTATTAATAATTACTGGCAGAGGAAATGCGGTACCTACACAAGCATTGCTGTAGGTTCCTAACAGGATACCTAGCCACTATGTATTGCCATTACGCGTCATTTAAAATACTTTATGATTCCATGTATCCATGTATGTGTTCCTATCTATTTCTTATTTGAAATTTGACAAATTGTAAATAAAATAGCAATTAAGTATTTGTTTTATATGGCTGTTTTTGAGAAATATCTTTTTTTTATAAATTATAAAAAAAAACATTAATCAGTCAACTGGTCTAACTCAAAGAATTTATAAAACTTTTTTTCACATTTTATACGCCCGGTTTAAAAAAAAATTGTAGTAGCTTACAAAATACACCTAGTTATTTTTTTTAAATAAGGTATATTTATGGTATACAAGGTTAGACAGCCAAAATGTAATGAAACAGCAAATTTTTTCGCGATTTCGGGGTTGGTGCCATAGTAAAAGTTGCTCAGTGTGACCTATATATTCAGCCCGTAAATTATTGCAGGTGACTAAATAAATACCTCGTATAGAAGGACGGTTAGAATGAGGAAACTATTAAGGATTTAGTTTTTGCTATTTTGGCTATGGAATCTTAAAAATCAAATATTGTTAGTTAATCATAACGCCTTCAATCCCCCGCCATTAAAAAACAGTGTTTATGAAATAAATATTACTTGTTATAAAAAATATATATAGGTATATTTATTTTTCTACTTTTTTATATAAATTGTTATTAACTAACTCAATCGACATCCCGTCTCTAAGCTACCTGTGTTTATCCATTATGAGCCCAACAATGTCTAACCAAAATTAAGGAGGCATTTTTAACCACCTTTTGTATTCAAAATTCGATAATTTATTGCCGAAATAATATAATTATGGTCGACTGACGGGACGGATTGGCTGCGAGCGGAAACTCCAAATTAAAGGAGAAATTAAAGCGGAAACATTTGGCCAGGGACGTCAACCCAATAGCTTACCGAACGCAGGTTTATCGAAGCCATCTCATCCAGTATAAATGCTCTCAATATTTACGCACAATTGGTATGGATCTATAGATAACCTTATACTGGTCGGCTCAAAAATTGTACTCACCCGCGCTCGCGCAACTTATGCGAATACATGGATTGGGCCCGCTAGCAAGATGGCGTTGGCTCGATTATTGTCTGTTCGATTTTCGAATAATTATTTCGCCGCGTCTAATTGCTGTTTAGTCTATGACTCAACTTTTTTGTTAGTCGTTATTAGTTACTTACTAACTTTACGGTTAGTAACTTTCTATATTTTTTACCCTACAGCGCGACGTATAGGAGAGTCATGTGTTTGTTTAAGGGCCACTTGCACAGATCACTAACTCGGGGTTAACCGGTTAAACCTGGAGTTACCATGGTGACCAGTACAATTTGACACTGGATTAACGGTTTAGCCGGTTAACCCCGGGTTAGTTTTATTTACATAATCGTTACTAGAGTCTGTGCTTAAAGAGAATCGTAGAATGTATTGGTTCCCACATAATACACAACTCTTCTCTTTCCACACAGACTCTAGGTAGATATCTACTAATAAATCGGGTACTTAAAGTTGTATAGTAAAAATTAATTTGAGCTTAAGAAATATGGTTAATAAATTAATTTACGAACAAGAATTGGTCTACTTTTGATAATTATTTTTTAATCCATTTGCTACCTCAATTGTAGTCAAATAAAAAAACAAATTAATTACCCGCGAAAAATATATACCATAACAGCTCAGTTTACAATTATCGACTTTTTCTTATTGAATCGTTGCTAAAACCAGTTGGTATGTACAAGCAATTAAGGAATCGCAAAGTGTATTAAAACTTTAAACGTGATAGAAAGGCACTATTATTAGTAGAATCCGTAATTTCTTAAGATACTTTTTCACCTAACCAGCTAAGACGTTGATACAACGACAGACCGACGTCGCGTGCAAACAAACCAATAGTCTGAGTACTAACTTACTTTATAATTATTTTAAATTAACTATAGACAAGTCTGTGGTAGTTCGTTCAACTTTATTTGAGTTTGGAAGGTGATAATTTCTCAGTTATATCTATTTTACTAGGTGCCTTAACGGTCAAAGTTTCTTATGTTGAATGTTTGTCAATTCCATGTCAGCTGTTGCATTTTTATGATTATTGTTCGTAAACAAAATAGACATGGAATTCGTACATTTCTTTATTTGTTGCCAAAACAAAAATTCTAACAATATTTTTGATGTTTGGTGTTTGTACATAACTTTTTACTTATGTAGATTTTGAAATAAGCAATTTATAGGTGAATTACGGTGATAATTTTTTTATGAAGTGTAGTCCCGGTGTCTTGCTATCTATATGTAATCAAATTTAAAAAAATTACCCAGCTCTTTCCAATTAACCTACCTATCTACTTCAGAGAATATTATGCTACTCCAAAGATATAGGAAATATGTATGTAGCAAAACAACTCAATATAAGTAATTAGGGTTACTCGTTAGAATTTTATCTCTGTTATATGTCATACTACCTATTTCTTTTTCTAACACACATTAATAACAATTCATACTCATATTGCCAAACGGAAAACACAATTGAACCATTATAATTTGCTAAATGAAAATTGTTAAATTTTCAAAAATGCAACGTTGCCAGCTCAGCAACCGCTCTTAGGATACAGGAAATCTACGCCAAAGCTCAAGTGCTGTTATTAAAACCGAAAGGCCATTAGCTTATTACATTGTTCCCCGCAAGAATGTCGGTAAAAATAAATTGTCTTAATTGTGCAGCTTACCACAATCACCGCACTGCTTAGTCGTTAATGGAAATAGACATGTCAAAACTAGGCTCTAGAGCGTAATGTAAGTGGTTTTACTTAGGCTGGGTTTGCACTAAACTTGTCAACTTTTAGGGTTCCGTACTCCAAACGGAAAAAACGGAACCCTATAGGATCACTCGTGCGTCTGTCTGTCCGTCTGTCACAGCCTATTTTCTCCGAAACTACTGGACCAATTAAGTTGAAATTTAGTACACATATGTAAGTTTGTGACCCAAAGATGGACATGTAACGTAAAAAAAAATAATTTTAATCACGGGGGCCACTTTTGGGGGGTAAATGAGAAAATTAAAAAATAAAGTTTGTCAAACTATATCGGGTTACATATCAAATGAAAGAGCTCATTGTAAGAATCTCAAATATATTTTTCTTATAATTTTAAGATAAATAGTTTAGAAGTTATTCAAGAAAATAGGCAAAAAATGACCATGACCGAAACTACTGGGTCAAAATTTTAAAAAAATATACAAAATAGATCTTTACCTATAGATCACCGGAAAACCTATTAGAAATGTGCAGTCAAGCGTGAGTCAGACTTAATTACTTAGTTTTTGATCCGACCCCTACGGGTTTTTTAAAGACATTTCACATAAAAAATAGACTGTTTAAATTGTGTAATGTACGGAACCCTTGGAACGCTAGTCCGACTCGCACTTAGCCGGTTTTTTTCTGTATTTGAGGTTTCTAAGATACGGCCTGGAAATTTGATTTTTGTACTACTTATATTGTACGTGTTGTTACAGTGATAATAATATGATCTCTAGCGGCTTTCAGATTGTTACTGTGGCAAGATAGTATAGAAATCAAATACTTTAACTGTAGACACTAGAGTCGTACATAAGGAGTATGAGTATACTTACTAGGGCATAATTTCTAATCGTAACTTATATCAGCCAAAACGGCCTCCAGCGCAGTATTGCATCTTTACCTGTCCTGCACCAGTATTGTTAGCTATTAAATAATTTAATTATCTACAATATTTTGCACTACTTTATTGATTGATTGATTGACTATTCGACAGAATATTGTTTTAGTAATAAAAATGAATAAATGTTGTTGGTATGTAAATTATTCAGAAACTGTAATTTTGTTTGCACGCGTTCATAACAAGCGTTTTACAAGTTTTTGTACTCTTTGAAACCACATAAAAGAGCTTACAAGCGCACAAAAGTTACAAAAACATTACAACCCCTCCCTACGGCTCGAGGTGGCAAATAGCAAGCGTGCGTAATACGCTGCAATCGTAGATATATATTCGAATAGACGACGTATGTATTCGATGTTTTGTATGAAAATCCACCGTGTGTTTTTATAATTAACCCGCGCCCCAGTATCACAGTAGTATGGAACTCCTATACTAACTATTTAGTATAACAAGTTTGATATTAGGGCGCTTCACGGGTTAAGCGAGAGATGGGCTTTTTTGTAATTATGCATTTGATTTCAACTTTAATTAAATCTAGATATGCAAAATGTGTGTTTGTTTATATTTATACAAAAAATACATTCGAATAATAATCTAATACAAGTTTTATGTAACGTCGGAAAATGTTAAACAGAAATATAGAAATACAGACTTTATTGGTAAATATAAACAGTACATTTTACACGTCATAAACTTAACTTAACTTTTATAAGTCATTTATTCACTATTCTATAAGTACAGATTTTACTTGGATCTTACAAGGATCCAAATTAAGTTCAAGCAGGTATAATAATTCTTCTTTTACGAATATTGTAGATGACCATTTCAACTTATATTTTTTATGATATAGGGAGGCAAACGAGCAGACTAATCGCCTGATGGTACCTAAGTGATTACCGTCGTTTAACAAGCAGAGGGGTTGTAAGTGCGTTGCCGGCCTTTATAACTTTGTTTGAAATTGACTGTATTTGTTTGAAATTGACATTGACTGTATTGACTTTTATTTATGAATGTTATTAATTTGTTTGAAATGGACTGTATTTAATTATTCATGAAATAAAACTATGAAAACGGATTATATCGCGTATATTGAATTTATAACACATTCCGACGTTTCGAACCCTTTACAGCGTTCGTGGTCAACGGGTGTCACCCGTTATTTCATGAGTAGCTATCGCGGTAACCGAAGACAATATTATTAACAAAATTATTATCAATTTTTTTACGGTTTGGATTATTCATTTTTAAATAAAGGGTAAAAACGGGACCCTATTACTAAGCGTCCACTGTCCGTCTATCTGTCTATCTGTCACCAGGCTGTCTCCCATGAACCGTGATAGCTAGACAGTTGAAATTCACACAGATGATGTATTTCTGCTTGTTATTGATTTTTTTGCCGTTTTTTGCGTTGGAGTCCGACTCGCACTTGCCCGTTTTTTTTTGGATAATCTACATAGTTATATATCTGTAGCTGCAATACTTCCAGCTCGCTCGCGTGTTCAGCCTTCAATGCAAAGTTCAATGTAGGTTGTATGCAAATGGCTATCGATTTTGAATCTCACCTGATTACTTAACTAATTATTCAGCACTTAGTGTTTTTCTAGATTAATTCTACAAAGCTTTGTAGTACCTATACCCTATACAGCATACAACTCACTTTTAAATAGGATGTATAAATATTAGATAAATTAGGTATGTTGATGAATTACAGTCAAACAAATTTCTACTTTGGAGGGCTTTTATTACTTTTGCTCTGAGGGGCTTAAGCTTAGGCTCTTAATTACTATCTTACCTTTAGTGTAGCGCGGCTGGCACATGATATCATTGCCATCAGATTTAGTTTTTCATAAGGCTCCGTTCACCGTTATATTAGTACACACATATAAACACTAAACACGTTTGTTTATTTAAAAAATCTGTTACAAAAATTGTTAGTTTTAACTCAATAGAACGACTTGAAGAAGCGTAAGTTTCTTATACGTCAAAATTACTTTGTTGTTTAAAAAAAGAGACAAGAAACTCAAGCTTCTGCAGGCGGTTCAGAATAAATCATACAAAAAGGAATTAAATAAATCACTCATGAGGTTAAAATGTGAACTTTCTCTAAACAAAAGGCATTGTGCATGCAAAAGTGCATTCCTCGTCGAATACTTTTCGTCGCCTGCGACTCCGTGGCGCGTTTCATTATTTTATTTATTGAAAAAAACATTTATACATTTTCGTGATTTATCGTTGTGCTCAAAATATGAAATCTGAATCACGATTGCTATTGTCCTGCCGTAAATAAAATTAAATATCCAATAAAGTAGCCTTAGTCGGTTCGGATTGCATAATAAAATTAACCAATTAGTTTTAGGAGTAACTATTAGTGTCGTTAAAGAGGGCAGTCAAGATTTAATCGGCCACAAGAATTATTCATAAGGCTTGATGGTGCATAAATCATTTGCAAGATAATTAAAAATGCCCTTTTGGATTCTGAGTTGCGAACCTGTGAATTTTATTTATGGTATCTCCAGTCATTGGTTCATAAACTTTCTAATTTGCTGTTAAGGCCGACAAACGTAAATTTTGTAATAAAAACAACGCCTTCGGTGGTAATCTGGTCGCACGTCGAGGTTCCTAACCACATCCGAGGCTCAGCGTTCCTAACGTCTGTCAAAGTAGCAATTAGATCTGTGATTGTGACCGTAAACGCTCATTTCATATTGCGTTTGATTTTTAAAAATATTTTTTATTTTAATTTGGGATCTTTATTTTCCCTCGGTTTATTTATCTTTTGAAATAAAGACAATGAAAGAAAAAGAGCTGCAAGGTATCATTTACTTATACAAAAAAGTGTTCATAAAATTGTCCCTCAAACAAAATAACAACGTAACAACACCCTCACGCATTAAAATCGTTCAAGTCTTTTGAGCATTAGGGCATGCGAGAGAAATAAACATAGAAACTCGAAAAATATTCCTCACTTATTTTCGCTCGTCAAGAAAAAATTATACTAGAAGAAAATATACAAATAGCACCCAACTATTTAGTCTACTACACCCACTAGCTTGAGTTTACTTTTTATTACAGTTTTTTACAACTGTAATCGGTTGGTGATTAATGGCGGAGCTATGACTTTTCGACGTCGTTCTCAAAATTTAATGTCTTTATAATCGTCGTCGGATGCCGGAAAAATAACACAATTTAACTTTAATTACACCAGTATGCCACCTACCTTATTGAGCGTAGTACACATCTTTATAATATGTACATATTTCAACACTTTGCAATATAATATACATTCGCGAACACATGCGATTAACCCGTCCGAGTCAGGTAATTTATTTTTAAAGCTCGTAAAAATCTCACTCTTTAAACTATAAAAGTAACATTTTAGCGATGTTACCAACCGAGCAGTTAAAAACCCCTAACTTTTTTTTACAAAGAATTACCTTTACATCACTGGCTAACTCAACATTGTCGTGACACTAAGAACTTACGCCTTGCTTTTAAAACGTTTGATAATACTAAATCGCTCGTATTTACATACTAAATTTACTTAGCCGTCACACGTCACAAGAAATGCACTACTTGCATCCATAGTTTCACGTTAAAACCTCATTATGAATAAAAAAACGAGATGAGAAAAGTTACGTTAAGACACGAAAGTTAATTAGGAACGGAACGAAAAACAACCGTAACTGGTGGCGAAGTTAGTCGTTCTATGTGGCCAATGGTATAGGGCACACACACAGGCTCGGATGGAACCGTTTCCAAGTATTTGCATACCGCCCGCCCAGGCGCGCGCCGCCGCCCAGCCGCGCGACAGGGACGGAGCATCCCCGCGACAATTTTGAACAATCATCACTAAAAATTGAAACTTTACTTTAAACAAAATCAAATCATTTAATCGACTGTCTTCAAATCTTTAAATCTCGTTTTTAATTTGTTTGTATACATTTATTTTTTTAAATTGTTATGGAAATTAGAGCGCAGGGTGAAAGGGATGAAAGCAAATTTATCGCCGTCGACTCGGAAGGCTGATAAGCAAATTCGGAGGACCACGAGAGAGAGCATGAATGAGCGAAGTAATCCTTTAATGACGCGTCGAGTGATTCCGTGTGAGCCTCTTTACACGTTTAGTAATCGGGATGACCCTCCAGCCGTTGCATCATACAAACATAATTAGATGCGCTCTTTTATAGGTCAATGTGTTGAGTAAAATTATCGTTTTTGAGACAATGTGTTTTATGTAACATACCTACTCTAAACGTATAAACAGAGAAACTAAAATAAATTAAAATATGATTTAAAGACATACTTTCCGATAAATATTTTTACCTTAATACCAAATACTAATAAATATACTACTACATACACTATAGATACATACTCAATCAATATATTTAATTAATATAATTTAACTTAAAATATAATACAATAAGTACATATAGTATTTTTTCTTATTGAACAAAATCGTATGCGTACTCAAACACTTTTCTTAGCATTGATAGGTGTAGTATTAATTCTCATATGAATATATCTGCTTGATTATACATTCTAAACAAACTCTTAATATTATAAAACTAAACCTGAAGTTAATAGAAACAAAATTAATTGTAGCAAATCGAGAAGAAACAAGAAGAATATGGAAATATAAAAATATATGTGTAGGTGTAGTTGATGTGAAATATCATTAGAAGTATCATATATATAATACATGCAATACTTATTTCTTTTTAGATTCAAGACTACTTGTAAAAACTTGTGTTATCATTAGCAGAAAAAATGTCGAAGCATTTCAAGTTGCATTATAATATTTATAATGCAATGCAAGTGAACAAAAAGTATTTGGAATACGTTTTTAAATCCTAAGATTGGATTTTTATTTCGAGTTTCCACGCTCCTCCTCGATTTGCTCGTTGTCATAATAATTATAATAATGACTTGAATTATAAATTTAGTTGCTAAAGCAAAGCAGTAGTTAAATGTAAGGTTTTTACCGTTAAATATCGAAAACTATTTGACAAAGATAAAATTTGGATGTTTTTTTTGTAATATGCTATTAAACCAATTAAAAAAATTGTGTACATAATTAAAAAATATATACTTTATATCGTTTTATGTTGCATGTATGTTTATTTTGTCTATTAATGCACGCTTTTAAAGGCTATGCAATTGTCTAATGATGTATTGTGTTAACTAACTTTCATATATAGTTAAATGTTAAGGTAAATGCCGTTTTAATTACTTTTAATTTTCATAATAGGTAGTGCACCTAATGAAAACGTTTCAGCGTTCAGACGTTTGTGTTTTGTCCTTAATGAAAACACACAACAGACAAGAACATTGTAATTACGGAGACTACAAGATTTATTACACGAGGATAGGAAACTAAGCACACGTGACTGCGGCATCGCATACAATACGAACTATAAAGCAAAATTAGCGCAAACCAAAATCTACCTTAATAACACTGTAATTAACACGAATTTTCGGTCGATGACACGCACACTTACGCTGTTATAGAGTGTCGAATGCATATGCATTTTAAGTCCGATGTGTGTGAGTACCACGAAAGCGTACCGTGTAGTAGTTAATTTTTGCGCAAAGCTGGTGCGAGGGAGACAGGTGGCTCATTTAGAAATAGTTTGCTTAAGTGTGAGGGGGATGGTGATGTTGGGGGTTAATTAATGAACGTGGAAGCCTGCGCTCTTTATTGCTTTCGTGGCTCGACGCTAAGACGTCGACGGTTAAAGAGTTTTCCTTCGATAAAATACTAGCTGGAAAATAACTGGAGATACCTAGAGTTTGTTTTTCCCGAGATTATTGGTCTTTATCGGCATTTTACTTTAATTAATGGTTATTTGGGGTCATACAGGCTTTTGTTTCTATTTATTTCGCCCTTTAGAACCTAGACAATTACATAAAATGCACGTAGAACTACTGGCAGGTTAATATTAGCCTGCAGTCAGTGTCGAAAATGCGTAGTCCCTAGCCACAGTCCTCGGGAGTTCTATATAAAGCTGAATATCTTTTCACGGCGGTTATGCGGGTTTATAGCATATCATTGTAAGGACCAAGAAGTCAACTCATGTAGGTAGACACACTGAATTAGACACGCCAGTTACTCAGTTCATTAGTGGCAACCAAACATGCTTTTAACTCCATAGGTGTCACAACGACAAGTAAATAACTTTGAAAAATAAATATATTTGCATCAGTTTTTACCTTGGAAACTATGAGCTACCATTATCGCAGCCCTAAACGCCCAGACAACACAGCAGAACAGAATAATAAAACATAAGACAGTTAATGCGGTGAATGTTTTCTTAATTTCATCCCCGCTGCGTGAGTGTAGTGGTTAAGAAATTAAGAAAACGCCCGCAACGTCTGCGCGCCACTTAAAGATGGGCTGCGGGGATATTCCATTTCCCGGGAATTCATTTGTTATAGTCTAGCAAACAAATTTTGTCAATAACAGTAGATAAAAAAACCGGCCAAGTGCGAGTAAGAGACGCGCACCAAGGGTACCGTACTACGCAAAAAAACGGCAATTTTTTTTTCAATTCTTCAACATTACTTTGAGTCAGAAATATACGTCTTGATAATGATAAGGTAATTTACTGGACACGAAGAGATCAAATCAACAGTTTACAAAATTTTGTTTTACTCCAAAGCACTCCAAAGGTAAATAAAAACTTCACAGAGCTACGAAAATGTTACTGGATTTACGAATCAATGACTAGTTGACAGAGGAGTTCTAATTTAATGTTTATTCCCCAGAAATGTTTCCGCGATTATTTTTGAGAAAATCCCGGGAAAGGCACATCACTAGCGCCACTTAAGGCGCCGGCTAAGTGAGTGTATTGTCTTCACAAATGGTTTTTGTTCTAATAAAACCCTAAGGTTTGTTAATGAGCGCAATAACGTCTACTGTTTATATGTTTGTTTTGTTTAATGAAAGTTTTTGTTTTGGTTTTGGGATCAGTTTTAATTTCATACGCTGATATCTGGGCTGTGCTGTTCTCCAATACTAAATAACCACAAAAAAAGGCTGTGAAATGTACTTGTTTTTTGTTTGGGTAAAATTTTGTTATACATTCACTTAGTAATTTTCATTAAAATCGTTAAGAATTAAAAACTCAAAAATTAAATGAAGAAAAAGGGTGATATTATTTCATAGCAATATTAATAAATTCTCGAAACCTTCGTATGGTCTAACAACTTTTTTTATAAAATGACCGTATATATTTCCGTTTATGTAAAAAAGTGTAAAAAATAATAGTTTTTTTCTTTTGATAATGTTTTTGCGAATATTAACGACTTGTCTTTTGATAGTATGCTAGATTAACCGAACTGTCATATTTTAGTGGAATGCAATAAGATCGGGGGCGTCACAGCGAGACTCCGAGGGGAGTGCACGCACACATTCAAATCATTGTTCATACGAGTTAGGGTTGCCAAAAATGTTACTAGCCTCGTTTACATTCACATTATATCAATAATTTTGGCCAATTTAGTGTATTTTCTTTAGTAAATTTCAGATTATAGGTTTAGACCTAAAATATGTACCAACTGTAACAAACAAGAAAAAAGTAAAGGAAAAAATACTTATAACTTATAGTATTGAAAACAATTTCATCTATCTAGGCTGCATCTTTTGTGGTAACTGATCAATAGCCATTAAACATTAAGCCATTAATATTCTATCAATATACTTTTGCAGCTGCTTTTTTGTCCTAAAAATTCAGACGTCTTTATTGACATTCGCTTTAATAGTGGCGGACGTATTTTGTAAAATACTAATACAATTAACTACATAAACACACACTACACACACACACACACACACACACACACACACACACACACACACTATATACACTTAATTACATAAACCCTAGAGGTTTACAATGCAGGCAAAGGTTGTATTAATATTTAAAGTGAATAAAAAAATAATAAAAAAAAGCTAAGTAAAAGTATTTAGATCAGAACGGTTTCACTCACTTGTATTTTTAGTCACTTTAGGAGACATGTTTCGGATTCTTTGGGAATCCTTTCTCAGCTCAGCTAAGCTTACATGCATTCAAAACAAAGGTATTTTAGCAATACTACGCTGGAGTGTAAAGCTTTAAATATGCTAAAGTAATTGCAGTGCCAAGTTTTAACTTCAGAAGGACTATATGCTTATTTGCCACCGACATGGTGTTACAGAAATTGTTTGATTTTAATATTCATATTTATCAATTAATGGCTTAATGAACAAAAATAAATTACAGGAAAATATTATTCGCTGCAGACTTTTCTTGGTCTAACTCTATTTATCAATTTAATATTTTCCTGTAATTTATTTTTGCTTCTATTTCTGAAGATTAATATAGTTTATTATTCAAGTAGGCATATTACAATGCGCTTATGAACGTCAAATAAAGCTACGCCGACTCTAACCCTACACCTCTGCCTCGAAAAGATTTAAATCGCCCCTCAAATGGAGGAGGGTATCCCAATATGGGACCGGCAACGAACTCGGCGGCACACATCTTTTAAAAACATTACATCTTATAATTAACATGAATTAAGAGTAAATAAATATAAAAAAATACAATTTAAATTACTATAGAATTCATGCAATTACGTACATTAGGTACTTTTATAGAAATTTGATTTAAATATATATGCTCATCCAGCACTATTAACAAAATCCAGCATATTTACCCCTCTCTAGATAACGTTTGGCATCGATGCGCCAACCCTAAATTTGGTAGCATCATACGAGCTACAGGATATCACCCCTAAGGATTAGCGCTGCGGCTATAGGATTACCACAGCGGTCGCAAATGAGGAATTACTGATTGCAATTTTTTTTTTTTTTTTTTTTTATTAGCCAATTTTGGTGTCCCACTGCTGGGCAAAGGCCTCCCCTCGTTTTCTCCACTCGACCCTGTCATCGCCATTTTCCCACCATTTGGGGTAGAATGCGTCCAAGTCGTCCCGCCATCTCCTTTTTGGTCTGCCTGAACCCCGGCCTGCACCGTCTATGGTGCTCCGTGGGTCCCACTCAGTAACCATTTTGGCCCATCTTTCCGGGTGCATGCGACAGACATGTCCCGCCCAGTCCCAGTCCTGATTGCAATTAATGTCCTATATATATAAAAAACCGGCCAAGTGCGAGTCGGACTCGCGCACGAAGGGTTCCATACTATTACGCAAAAAAACGGCAAAAAAATCACGATTGTTGTATAGGAGCCCCACTTAAATATTAATTTTATTCTGTTTTTAGTATTTGTTGTTATAGCGGCAACAGAAATACATCATCTGTGAACATTTCAACTGTCTAGCTATCACGGTTCATGAGATACAGACTATCTGGTGACAGACAGACGGACAGACAGACAGACAGACAGACGCACAGACGGACAGTGAAGTCTTAGTAAATAGGGTTTAGTATTTTTATTAGTTTTAGTATAGTAATTTTATTATGTTTATTGAATAAATATCAAATACAAACGTGTTTGATATTTATTCAATAAACATAATTACTACTACTATATTAAGAAGTTGACTTGGCAACTGGATATTAGAAATAAAATTAAAAAGTCAAGTCAAGTTAACACAAACTAAAAAAGATGATTCTTCGACATATTTGGAGCAGTGGATAATAAACTTTCATAAAGAAAAGATTGACTGAATCACTGAGATATATCATATATGCGAGGTAATATAATATTGTGCTGAACACCGGTAGTACATATTAAAAGTTAGGCATTAAGTGCTTCTAGGTACATACTTGTCTTCCGTGTAAAAAAAGAATATTAAGTAAACATGGCTGTGCAGGAAGCTACTTGTTATCTAAATTGCAAATTGTCTACTTTAGACATATTAGTAACTGAGTTTTTATATTAAGTGCCGTAAAATGTGCCTACTTTGCTCCTCACTGGGTAAATGTGCAGCACTAACAGTTTTTATATATGAAAACTATATCACAACCTCATCTAAATGTTACAACATAATACTAGTGGTCTATTTTAAATCGGCATATATATCAACATACCTACCACAAGATAACAATTTTGTTTTGGAACAAATTTTGGACCAAAGTAGGGAGATTTAACGGTATGAACTACTTATAACACTTAAAGAAAAAACGATAATAAGTATTAAACAATAAGCAAATTGTTATAATATTGCGAAAATGTCGTTAGGAAAATTAAACAACTGACTAACAAGACTGATGCTAGATTTAATACAATATCATATTTCTTGAATTACATGAAGACATGATATAACTAATATTGCATGTATATTGCACATCGATGCAGTTTATTCACATGACTGCCTTTATTGAGAGCTACGAGCCACAACTGGTGTTCCATAGACTGTTTATGGAAACTGAAACAGCAGTATCATAAAGTTTTTACAACGCGACCGGCACTCGTAAACAGCACTAACTTAATGTTTTACGCACCCGGATCCCGCTGTTTATACTCAAATTTGTCTTAAACACACTCACTAAGACTAAATTAAGCAAATTATTACTTACTCACGCTAAAATAATCCAATAAGATCGCCCAGCTACACTGCAACAATTAATTCAGCATATTCAAGTTCATATTTCACGTTACATCGCCCTAATAGTAAATAACGTCGAAATAAATTCCATACAGTAACAGTCGAACAACTTTTGTTTACATTTCAGACGCGAAACGTCACATGTATCCGAGTTTTGACAGATGATCATAAAGTACAAACACAAGCGCAGTCACATTTACATACGCAACGCCGCGAGCGTAGAACGGAGCGTTCCGCGTGCGATCGCGAGTTTATATATTTAAATTTCTTATGGTTTTGTGAATTTTACGGTCCGTTTTCAGTTCGTTTTTCGTGTGTCCGTCACACAGTTTGCCTTAGTACTGACCACAGCTTAGGGCGCCGGCCACGCGGCGGTGTGCGTGTGTGAGCTTTCTGCACGCGATCTCTCGGAGTCGGGACGAGTGGGGCTTGCGTGTGTGTGCGTGAGCTTTACTTGTAGTATCCTAGACTCATTGACTGCCGCCCTTATTGTATGAATGTGGAAAAATTATAGTGTCGAGCTGTGTTTTGCCTGAAACAGCGATGCGCGTTGTTTATGACCCGGCCTGGTGCTCCAGAGCACTTAAGTCCCCAATTTACCGACGTTAATGTCCGTACGTTTTGTTCTGCGACACATTATTCCTAACAAAGTATGGAGTTCTGTAATTACAGACTGAACGACTCTAGAAGTCTAGAACGTTAAGTTAATTCGTTGTTTTGTTTTTACCAATTTGACAATTTATCATTTATTTTTCAAACTCAGAACATTTTAAAACTTAAAAAAAGTTCACTGTCAGATCAAAGTATTGTTATCATTTAAGCTATAGGCAAAAAGGTACCTATATAAGTATGTGTTTCATTATCTAGCAGGCAACTATTCATGTTGTGGAAATTAGCTCCATACATGATTTTTTAAAAATTTTGAAATCATAATTTATATCGTTTGAATACCGGAAAAAATAAAAATACTTTTGTAAACCTTCACATTATTTTATTAAAAATATTAAAAAGCGGCATAATTTTGGACGCGAAATCGACAGAGCGTGATGACGTCACACGTTGGACGGTCCAACTGACATTTGCTACTAATGACACTTATGTGAACTAATCTGTCGAACGCGTGACGTCACGTGACGTTTCGCGCGTTTCGCTCACTAGCTTTTCGCGGGCAAATTTGTGTACTTTTTATTTATGATTTAAGCAATTAAATGCCAATTTAACAACGGAATGCATTTGTAACATGATATAACGGTAACAAACATCGGAAAAAATATTTCGTTCAAATATAAACTTCATGCATGAGGCTAATTATTTGAAATTAAGGTAATTTATAAAATATGTACGTTCAATTTAAAACAATGACGTTTCAAATAAGGAAGTTCTATCAGCAAAAACATGATAAGGATTTTTTCATACTCTTAACACTCATTCACCACATTTAACGTTTCTTTTACCAGCCGTATTTTCAAGATAGTATAAAAACGACAAGTCCGTCAGATTTACGAGTGCAATAAACGAAATCAATTTATTTAATTAACAGCCCACTTCCGTTCACCAATGGCTCAATCACATTCATTAGAATATTCTCATAGGATTATAAACAAAAGGTCTTTTGTGCGTTTGCTTCATGGACAGCTCAAGCGATTTCCTGTTCCTAACGCTTGCCGAGCATATTGGCTCTTATCAACTGACATTTATTAAAAAAAAACAACAAAAAATAAGGAAAATTCTCTAAAGTTGAAAAGACTGTAAGGTTCATGCATCGGCTTAGAGCGAAACATTGACAGCTTAGTTGGTTTATGAGCGCCTAAATCAGGATCCCATTACGCTGATTTCAGACAATCATGCTCTAGCGATTTTTTTAAATTTTCCTTAAAGTTGAAATTATGATAATGCTTAGTGGGTACAAAAAGGGTAAATGGGGTTAATTGAGGCGAAACAAATAAAGGAAGAAGAATAGCTTTTATTTAATTTTGTTTCTTTCTCAGAAATCAGTCTTTGGCTGATATTTATATAATTATATACCTACTTAAGTAATTAAAGTATAAGTGATCCCATGTCACAAGGTTGCACTAACGCTGGTTTTGCAAACCCTATGCATGGTAAATACCTAGTAATATCAGGGCAGTACTTAACTGAATGTTGGGCGGAGTGGAGTGACGTCAGCTTGTAGGGAATAAAACGTAGCTTATAATTAAGCAGGATTCAAAGATATTGCGGTTTTCAATATATTTTTTAAGAATCATATTTCAATAGAAACAATGAGCCTTCACGTAAAGGTTTAAGAGGGGAGGGAGATAGGTCCGAGTGAGTGCCTAATTATACTATAAATCAAATTAATTTATATAAAAAAAATATAGCGGGTTCGCGTACTTATAACGTATAAAATAATGTTGTATCCTTATTGTATCCATAGATGGTAAATATATTATCCATCTCGTTAGTCGCCATTTGTGTTACATAGTAAAAAAGATGTGGGGTCCTGAAAGTCCAGCTAGGTATCCTACCTGCGATACCTACACCCATATATGTTAGCTTATTTGCCTTTTTATCTAGTAACCAGAATAGTGATAACACTATTTTCTAATAATAGATGAAACATATTTTCACTGTTTTTTTATTCTTAAAATAAGGTCAACTTAGCCTTCTTTCCGTGCTTTGTCCGAACACAGGGCCTTAAGGGTCTCACGGGCGTTTAGATCTCTAACTTTTTACTTCGGACCCGGGGATAGTTGTTATACCTGTGGACCTTTCAGCCCCTCTCTACCCTTAACATCTTTATGGAAGTATCTCATCCTTTTTATAGTTCATCATACAACAGTACGAATAAACCTTGATCGTAACATCTCCGAGAAATATCAATATCAAAGGAGCATCATACGTTCGCGTTTTTACACCCCGTACCTAGTCGCCGAGAATTTTTATTTTCTATTCCCCGTGGATGCAGTTACACGAAAATACGGTTTTACTTTGTAAATAAAGACGTATGTTGCATTGGATTCTCTATGAAACTTGGCTCTTTCAGAGTAGCATAACGAAGTGTATCTCGTGCGTACTTCATATCCACAGATATATTATTAAATTGACATCGCATGTATCGTTTTTCACTTGCACTCTATTAATCTCATTTTTCACAATATTTCAATGATTTTTCAAGGAAAAAAAAATCTTGTAGCTGCCCCTTTCTGTTGTCATAACATGAACCTCCCACATATGATAACTTGTTCGAAACAACTGCAAAACGTACGATTAACGAGAAAATAAAGCAAAAGTAGTAGTCACATTCGGGAAACGGAAACATCTATGAAACATTCTTCGGTAAAATTGAAGAGCACCGACAAGATCACTTTGATTTAGTGATAAAACTAGTATTGAGGTTAAAAAATTTACAAAATGTGCTCTGCAGTCAATGACCGCTGTTGTACATTTGTGGTCTAGTTTGATATATGTCTGTGTTCATATCTCAGTATCGAGCCAAGATGAGGCGAAGTGAGATTTATGATTCAGAAAAATCTCTTAATGGACCATCCTGCGCTTGGCCGTTCGTGATAAATGTGCAATCTTAACTTGGGGAATGCGCGAGAGTTTTGACTTCATATAATATATAATGGACTGCTAACTGTTCGATTAATGTTTAGACGTGTTTAAAGTGCCGTGGACTGTTAAAGGTTGACGTTCTTTTGTTTTTAAAGTGAATAATGGACCGAGATGACTTATTTGTGGGCTTGTACTTGAAGCAAAGTGAGTCATGCTTCATATGATAAATATATGACGTGCCTTTGATTTTAATTCGCACTTCAAGAGTTTATTATAGCTTAGTTTCTTGAAATCAAAATGGCCTCGCATGTTGCATACAGCATTGTAGTTTAAATAATTGATATAGTCCCTTCGTATTTAACAAATAGCAAGTTGGAACGTTTTAAGGTGTCCGAATATTACTTAAGGCCCCGTGGGTTCAGGTTCTTCTCTTCCTCTTCATCTCGCAAGCGTGAGCGAGAAGGCTGCGAGTGTGCGTGCCCGGGATCGCAGATATTATGTTTTTGAATTTAATTTTTTGTTTTTACAAAAAAGTAATCGTTAAGTTCGATCAAAATGCAAAATAAAATTGCGCATTTTTTAGAAGCAATCTTTACATTTTTAGATTTTGTGCAAAAATTGTTACAAATTTTTAAGGTGCGTTTTATACCTATGTTCGTGACTTTTATCGAGCTAAAGTCAAGAAATCAGGTTTCGAATGGATGAAGTTACTTAAGAAAGGCCTCAAGATTGCTTATTAAATTTTTGGCAACCATATATCGTCAGGTGACAACCAAAACTCACTAATTAACATCACAAGTTCATAGCCATAGTGAACCGTATTGATAACTAAATAATGTTTATTTTTGTTTAATTATATTTTAGTAATTAGTGAGTTTTGGTTGTCATCCGACGATATGGTACCTATAGGTATAGTGATAAAAAAGCGCCAAGATTTTTAAAAACAGCTGGCTGAACCTTAAGAGCTCCAAGCAATTCGGACATCTTAATAAAATCTAACTATACCTCTAAATATAGCGTACGTACCTTTTAGTTTTTTTTTATTCCAAGACGATGGCAAACGTGCGTACTGATTTTAAGCTTACAAGGATTCATCATTCTTGGGAGCATTGGAATCTTACTTGCCATCAGAAATACAACACTACATAAAACTTGAAAACAGTGAAGATTTTTTTTAAAGCTACCTACTATTAACCCTTAAAAAACGTTAAAACTTCAACTGAAGCCTTGTATGTATTAATATACAATTGCCATACAAAATCCAAATTATAAAGGTACACTTATAAAAATTATTAACATAAACACAAGTCAAACGAGAAGTTGTCTTAATTTTTCCAACCAAATACATTGAACATTAATTTTATTTGAAAATTAACTTTATGTAGTGTATAATAAAGTGTACATTTACAAGCTACGCGAAAACAAGATGCGAGGTTGTAAAACTAAGACTTAAAAATTAAATAGATGCCATATGGCGTCCGAACGGAAGTGCGTATCGGCTGTCAGCCCTTTAATATTATAATGAAATGTTCACATTTCTTTCAACTGACCAGTTACAAAGAAGACAATGGGCGACGCCAGCGCGTCCGGAGGGTTCGCGGATTTCGGCCGAGTTTTACGTTGGCGCTGTTCGAATTTTAAATGACGCTCGAAGTTTGAATTTCTTATTACTGGAGACGTGAGAATTATAAACACTGCTAAAGGCACCAGTGCTAAAACATAATAGGGTTGTTGACACATGTCGAATTTTATAACTAAATCTCGTTAAATAGATAGAAAATGAGCAATTTATCACAATAAATTGGAAACTTAAAAAAAAATATGGAAATAATAAAAAAAATATAAGATCTCAGTAACTTTTTTTTAACTTCCAAATAGGAAAAAAATATAACATTTAAAAAATAACAACACATAACAACAACATATAACATTTAACATTTAAATAGGAAAAAAATAATGGTACCATTCGATTCCATACATTAAAAAAAAATGTATAGCGACAATATACATAAACGCAATATTTCACCGACAAAATCGCAATTTCCTTGTTTTCCATACATCGAAACGGCTTCTAAGCAATAGCGACGTTATATGGTGACGTCACGATGAGCCATTTTGTTAGAAGCGTTTCGTCAGTAAAGTGCGATCGCCAGACTTTGACCATCATTTTTGTGACTTTCGTATTGCTTACAATGGGTCCCATACAGACATTTGATCCTCAAAACAAACCTGATCGACTGATGCCATTAATAAAAAAATGTCAACTACCCTATTGTACATTAATATGCTGTATATAGTGTATGTAGCTAATTTGTCTATTACATAGGTGATTGTTTTTTTTTTGTCGTGGACACTACCTGCTGTATGAAAATTGAGTAGGTACACGTATCAACATACCATATAAGAGAAATTAACTTCTTTAATCTCTATTCATATAGCGTGAAGACCATAAACGAAAGCTACTTGTACTATGTGCTGTAGGTATGTATATATATATATATGTATTTCTCGCACCTCGCTTCTCGCACCAACTATCTAAATTTTGACTGACAAAGGATGCAATAAAGGTTAAATAAATAAACTAACTCCATATTTTGCAATGTACATTCAAAACAGGTCTTTATTAATACCTCGTCGATATCAGCACATTAATGTGTATGTGTGTTATTTAAAAATATTAGCAGATGCATTTTCAAATAGCTCTGTTTAGCTTTGTCTTTCCCATCACGGAACAATGGTGTTCCGGACCTTTGGGAGGCGTGCGCGAAGCTGAAGTCAACACGTTGACACTTTAATGAAATGTAAGGCGTACACCGAACGAATGCTACCCTTGCCCGTGTCATGGGACGCACGCAGAGGCAGCACCCGCCAGGGTGTTAGGACTATTGAGTTGATGGAATCTAAAATTAACTAGGAATAGGGTGAAAGCGATGGACTAAGTAGTTTAGTCTTATTATGTTGATTTAAAATTTAGATGCGAAGAAAAGTGACCGCTCTATGTATTCAAACTTATATATATGCATTGCATACTGTATTCCTTTACTTTACAGATTCGATTTATTATAATTTTTAAGAAAAAAAAACCGACTTCAATGGGGGATGCCGCTGGAAGTTCATTTATTGTTGATGGTGCACTCTTAGATTACAGACAATGAAATGAAAAATACAGCATTTTTTGGCTAATTATGTAGAAAAGGAGGTAAAACCACCCAATTTTCTAGTAGCATTTCGTTTTTGTAAGGGTCACAGCTCTAACCTAACCTACTTTTCTGATAGCAGTTCTGTTCTGTGAGAATCGCAGTTCAAAATCCACCCACCCACCTAACCCACTTTTCTAGTAGCATTTCCGGGTCCGGGTCTGGGTCCGGATCCGAGTCCGAGTCCGGGTCCGTGTCCGGCTGTCCGGGTACAAGTTTGGGTCAGAGTGCGGTCCGGGTCCGAGTCCGAGTTGGGGTCCATGTCCAGACCCGGGGCCGGGTCCGAGTCCGGGTTTAAGTTTGGATCTGGGTCCATAAGGAAGAGAACAAATCGCCAAACGTAAACTATGTGTCATTGAAGAATTCCATTCTGATCATTATCAGCAGTTCCACTTCATCAAATGTCACTTTTTTAAATGTAAATGCTGGATTTGTTGATGAAAATACAAAAATCACTATATGTATGCCTTTGACATTTGAGGAGTTCCCTCGATTCCTCATGGATCCCATCATCAGAACTGCGTTTTGACAAAAACGGGACCAATCTGTATGTATATACTTACAATCAAAAAATGAATTTTCAAAATCGGTCCAGAAATGAGTTATGGAGTAACAAACATAAAAAAAAACATACAACCGAATTGAGAACCTTCTCCTTTTGAAATCTTGAAGTCGGTTAAAAACTTAATTATGACGGCAGTCACACTTACAACGGTTACGTTGCAGTTGCATTTACGTAACGTAATGCATGACATGGAACCCCAGCGATATGACAGGTGACATATAATGCCATATATTATATTCTGCAAAGTGTGCACGGAGCCGTAGTTGTACATTAGCACATCTTGTATGTACGCAATGAACTTTAATGGTAAAGATTCACGACAGTTGACAATTGGCTCACATCTACATATTCAACAACGGCTTCCCAACAATTCTAAAAGTCGACCTCTTTTTATTTACACAATTTACACATCGCTCTTGCAATAGGGTATTTGCCTGACTAGTCAAATCAGTTTCTTTTTTCGAACGATTTAAAACGATTAGCCACTGGAATTTATATGAAAAAAGTGACGACACGGTGAAGTAACTAACTCTTCATCCTATCTGATTTATTAAATAGAGTTATATTTTCTATCTGATTTATTCAATAGAAATCGTGTAAAAAAAAATGCCGTCTACGATTTTCTAATCAAATTGTGATGCTTTATTTTGTGCATGGTGTGAAATAATTTATTTAAACTACAGGCTACATCCCTGTTGATTCACTTTAAATATTTGCGCGTGTGAGGGAGGGAGCTCGGACATCGACAACAATAAGGTTTACCCTCGCTTGACCTACAAAACTTTTGACCAACTGTAACGTTACGCTGCTGCTTGACCTAATGTAGTTTTTCCTTATAGGTACTGTCAAGTGTCAACAATCAAGAATTAAAAAATCTTATGAATTTTATGTAAATTATTTTTGGTGCCAATTGTTAATCCCTACTATTTGCAAATGAGATTATTGTTATTTATTCGTTATCTCTACGTGTCATCCTAAACGGCCGGGCGGGCTATAAAGTAGTATTTATTTAGATTGTTATTACGCATGCATTTACTCGTCAGTTCAAGAATGAAGCATTTTACTGCGTAACGCGGACAATCGCGAGCGAGCAGTTTTACAGCGGGGCGGTTAAATAGGTTCGCCTTGCCCTTAACGCGGGTGTCTGTCATACCGAGGCGAATGCGGTGTCTTCGTCGTTCCTTCGTCAGCGACGAGTGTAACCAATCAAGAATGTCTTTCAAGGCTTTTATGGTGGCGACTTTATAGTATGTTGCCACCTAATTGTGGGAGGCTAATACGTAAATACTTAGGTACATTGAGCTAGTAATGTCGTGTCGTAACAGGAAGGCAAAGACAAGGCACAGGATTATTTACTTACATAGAAATTATTGATAAAAATAAGTACGGAAACCAATTTGTTTCATGATGTTTATAAGTAGAATTGGAATCTTGAGAGACATTTGTGAATTAAATCCTGATTAGTTGGCGTAATTAATAAGTACCTTGTTATGTTTCCCGGCCCATCCTCCAGGGGATCAACGACATCCCGTTGGGGCACTTGCCATCGATCGTCCCGCACGATCTGGGGCTCCAGAGCTGCGGGGACGTTGGCGCTGACGAGAGCCCTTCTAAGGATGTCGTTGAATGGAGTAGCGAGACAGGCGGCCGGCGCCCGAGGAGCAGGAAAGACCGTGACGACCAAGTTCGTCCACTGGGACCCCACAAGAAGTAGCTGTGGTCTGCGCAGACTGGGATTCCGAGACGGAGACCGACGGCTATGCGCAGAGTACTTGGGTCGATCAAAGTACCCGTGGTGTTGGGCGAGGGGTAGGTGTGAAGCCATTGACCCAACTCCGGTTTGGATGCTGCCAAGATTCTCGCGAGGTCCTTACCTGAAGATGTGTGAGAGTGACAACGGATGTTATTGTATCCCAAGCGATTTGTTTTTCAGATCTGGATGGAAAATTTGGCCTCGGTCCAGCTAACCAAGCATTCGTGACCCCATCCTAGCACGCGATTTAAGGATTTTACCTGCGAGAACAGACTTACTGTGGATGGAGAACAGAAATGACAGCAAAGCGACGCCAGAGATATTACAAGTTTCCAAGCCGCCGAACCTTACTGGTACTACTGGTAGACAAGCCTGAGTCCAGGCCTGCTCGCTAATATTAACGTTAAGAACGGATTCAACGGGACTTCAGGATGGAGTCTATTAAGCTGATCAAATTCGGGAATTTCCAAATGGGTAAGCAGAATTTTAAAATGAATAGAGCACAGTGAATATTAATTTTGACTAGGCGGTTCGAATGAGTTGTGAATGCGATCCCAACAGATGAAGGCTTTCTTTAGAAGTAATTTTGATATTCATGGCAATGTTGTTGAAGTTTTGAATGGTTTGTGATACGGCGAGTGGGTCCATTTTGTCTGAAATAAGTAACTCACATTTATTAAAATTTAATTCAAGGCCTATAGAGTTAGACCAAGAAAAGTCTGCAACGATTTTGATAGCACACGCAGCGCAAGTGTTATTTTAAACGTCAAACTTCTATGAAATTATGACGTATAAATAACACTTTCACCGCGTGTGCTATCAAAATCGTTGCAGACTTTTCTTGGTCTAACTCTATCTCTACTTTTTATTTGAACTAGATCTGCCAAGATGGTCTGCGAATCTCCGCCTTTTGTCCCATCGTCGAGATACAACACGTTTAATTTTGAATTTATATTATGTATTATCAAATCAAATTAATTGCTAACTAAATATTGCTGGCCCAAGAGGATCACCCTGCTGACAGTCTACGGCCGAAATAATTTAGTTGTTTTTGTGAATTAATTTTGAGGGAGAATGGTAGCATTGGAGAAGGAAATTGTAGATTTCTGGGACATGAATTTTTATTTCGTTCAGCAGGGTGTCCCTGTTCACGGAAATGAATACGTTTTTAACGTCTACTTTTAGAAGCAACTCGCACATGTCACTGAGAGCACGAGTTTGAACGGCATGAACCTTTGCCTGGCAGCGTCCGCGGGTACCAAAACCTACCTGTACGGGTTTAAAAAGTGTTTGCAATTTCGAACGCGTCAGTCGAACACAGACTTTTGCAGCCAAACGTCTAAGCGTTGAGCCAACAGCGATAGGGCGCACCCCCGCATGCTTCTTCGTAAGGGCAGTCTGAAGTGGAATAGCAGGGTTCGATGATGGCGTTTGGCAAATTGTTTGTTGTTACGGGGACTCGGAAGAGAGGAAACAGGGCATATGCGGGCGTGGTGGATCCGCGATTGGTGTATGGAGCCCCTTTTTTGTTGTAAAGCTTCTGTTGCATTAACATTCCATAGTAAGTAAAAGTATAGCTAAAAAGTATAAGCACGAAAGAGGTAGATCACGATTGCACGATATCAAATAAAAATTATTTTGAAGAAAACGTAGATTTTTTTTGCATTAGAGTGGTAAATATTTTCACTTAAATATTTTCACGTTGTCAGACGTCAAGGCGACTAATAGCGCCCCCAGCGCCCCTCGCGGGCGCCGCAGGTCCGGGTTGTTGTATCGCAGAGACGAAATTCCAATGCAGCTTCTCTAAAATTGCAATCAGCGTGGATAAATCAGCAGCCGATTTTGTTTATTTGTTCATTTTAATATACGTTTAAGTGAAGGTGAAGCCAAACAATTACAGTAAATTGTAAGCATTTACTTTCAACTTGTCTGTCTGTAAAGTTTTCTTTGATATAACCAATTCCACGAAATTATTTATTGTCTACGTTAGTAATAATAGTATAGTAATGTTAACCTTTACATTTTCTTTAGGCACAAAGTACAAACGACAACTGAAGTTCTTTGACAAATTTTATTTTGGTAGATATAATATAAGATAATATCTACAATAAAAAAATATGATATTATCTTAATTAGGTAAACTAAAATAAGAAAATGTATGCATTTAAGCAAATTTATTAATGTAGATATTTCGATATCATTTTTACTACAGTTCGGTGCGAATTTTATTACGGTGTGAAGACACCGCACCTTTAAAATTGAAAGTGACGTAAGTGGTGTTTTAGTGCGCAATCGGCGAGCTAAACCATAAATCAAAGTTTTAGTGTCGAAATGTTGGGATGCTCTGGCCACTGGGGTGGCCAGTATTAAATATTTTTTTAAACTCGTTCTGGTTGCGCGGAAACAATATGACATTGGCAACTGGTGTCTATTGTTCCGAGATGGATGATGCATTTCAGACTTGAGCGCAATGGTATGAGTTGACATTCTCTTGGCGTTGTAAATCAGACGTCTCTATAATTTCTCCCTATAACGTTTATAAACGGACATCGGATTGTAAGGGGCAAAATGTAATGACGGGTAGGTTCCTATAACGATAACCTCAATTATCCGTGTTTTCCGTGTACTAGTGCGCGCTCCAAGTTTCGCTCGCAATAATGTAATTGGATAAAAAGTATTGATATGAAACAAAATAACAAAACAGTAACGAATTGGGGGCCACATAAGTTTGTAACAAACTAAGATCGGTTCTGGCAAAATATTTAGTGTTAAAATTGGTTTGACCAACTATAACTTAATTAAGCTTAGAATAAAATTAAAAGTGGAAAAATTACTGCCTTGGGTGAGACTTGAACTCACGGCCTCTGGATCCAGAGGCCGTGAGTTGAAGTCTCACCCAAGGCAGTAATTTTTCCACTTTTAAATTTATTCTAAGCTTAATAGCATCGATCTCAGACGTTTCTGCTTGTTAAAAATTAATTTATAACTTAATTGTTTATAGCTGCATCTTTAGGCTTATCATTTTCATACCATTAAAACTCATTGTCATTTCCCCAGGTCGTTCACCTCTCGTTTAAATATAACGCCGCCACCCAGAAGATCATCACCCACAATAACAAAGTAGTGGGTATGCAGAAGTGATTAAATTACAACCGCCGTAAAACAATGCCCGCAAAACCGCCGTTCGCGATTCCCGGTACCAGAATTAACCTAGAGACCGGTTCAGAATAAATAAATTGTTACGGTTTTGATTTTATTTTGATACGACCATGAAGGTAGCTCACGCTGATGAAGTGAATCATGCGTGAGATGCACGTCAATCACCAAAACTATCTTTCAGGTCGTATCAAAACTTGTTCACAACCATAACACAATATTAAATCCGAAACGGACTCCTGGGGCTACATTCAGAAACGGAAATTTAATACCAATAAAAAATGTTAATGGCTGAATCAATATTTTAGTGTCACTCTCAAATAAATGCCCTTACCAGGTTTCGAACCGGGACCTTCTGTTTCATAGGCAGGGTCTCTACCGACCAGGCTAGGAGGCCGTCAAACCTCCGTTAAACAATTCTAAGAAAATGCCAATAAGTATTGTCCTACGGACAACGGGACAGAAAAACAACCCGAAAAAAGTTGATCCAACCTGAATCGACGACGATACTCATAGAAAAGTCGCTCTCCTGTGGTGAATTTGGCTAAACCAAGTTTTCAACAGGGCCTTCGTCATCAGGGGTGGGTCATTCTCAAAAAATATGTCTGCGCTGTAAGTGCCGCGACCCATAAAAAATGTATGAAAAGAGTCACTCAGCTCTACCTCAGTGGAAAGGCAGCCTTCAGTGTGTATTGGGATGCTTTTCGGTAGTCGCTTGCCTCGGAGTTTATACGCTATACTATCGTTTACACCGTTAATTGGCAATTATGTATGTAAACCTTATTCGAAAGACAAAGTCCCATCTATGGTCAGTTTAGAGCATTGCTGTGAGTTAGTAGGTACACTGCCTTCGATCACTATACGTGGCGTCTTTATTTAGTTTAGTTATATCTACATCTCTCATACTTACTCGAGCTAGCGATAGAGAAGTGACAATTTTGCTACGTGATTATGTCTTCTGTGCCAAGAGAAACCGACTATGAAGTATAAATGAATTGCGTCACGCTCGCACATTACCTATATATGTATTTTTGTGCTCTACTAGAGCAGCTCTAGAGTAAGCAAAAGCGCGTACTCGTAGCTTATGTTTTCGTTTCACCGCGATTTATGTCTAAGCATTTTTTTGTCGTAAGAATTTAAATAAAATTTAAGAACCACCCATGAAATTATCTTAGACTCGATGTTTTATGCTTGACAGTTTAGAAGTAAGCATGAAGTGAAAATGAGTCATAACTCAAAGAATTATTGAGCATAAACTTTTCGCAGCATAACCAATAAAATAGTTTTGTATGCTTTAGGAAAATTTGCATAAGACTTGAAACTTCTAAAATTTATTGAAAACTTGAAATTGCGTATTGATAGAAATTGTGTTTTGTGCTGAAGACGGTTACGGCTAGGTTTTAACATGCCCGCAGCATTTAATTTGTACCTGATAATTATTTTGATACTTCCAGTGCACATTTTTGTCAAGATACTGAAATTTTGTTGTCAAAATATGTTATTTTCTGAGTAGTAGCCTTACTACGACTGATTTAGCACTGTCAAACTGACATTCGCTAACGTCTCCGTAACTTATTACCTTATATATATCTCGCTCGCACTAATACGCAAGGACGAGCGAGATGCATAGAAAGTAGGTTACGCACACGCACGTCAGTGTCAAACTGGTGGTAGCCGTAAAGGTAAATAAAACTCGATAAATCTACGAGCAAATAAGTACTAGAAAGGGTATCCAGATTTTAAAGTGACGATTTGATATTGATATCAATTTCATTTATTTAAGGACCAACTGAGATAATTTTTGTTAGTACAAATATGATTAGTATTATACTCTATACAGTGCATAGATATAATGTCATTCTTTGTTATAAATTAATTGAAATTAAGAATAAATTAAATTGAATCAAAATACAATATAATAACGTCATTTAACCGATCTGAAAAATATTTTATGAACAAAAATATATATTTGGTCAGCCAAAATGTATACTTGGTCAACTACTTAAGATTAGCAAGTATTTCTAAACCAGTTCTCAATTAATGTCATACTGAGCTGCTCTAAATTGATTTGGTTGGCAAATTAATAATTCGATCGCCAGTAAGCGATCCTCCACTATATATAATCAAATTTTGTTAAGCAATCAGTGGGTAAGCGGATTATTTCATTTTGGATTACAATTTAACTGATCCGCAAAAAATGGTTAGCTGAAAAATCTGTTGATCAGCAAATGTCTAACCAACCTAGCCTACCCTCTTTGCTGAACACCTGATTTTTTAAACAAAAAAAATATTGGCCATCATTTGGTTACTTCCATTTCATGTTGTCCTTCGAAAACCTTACTGCCCAATCACTAGGCGTATGGGTGGGGTAGCAAAACTGTAACAAATTGGAAAATCTGAATATAATTAGAAAGCACTTGAATTTAATTACAGAATCATATTATTGACATAGTATTGTCTAGCCACAATGTGTCTACTCCATTGTGACATCGTCCCATACGTCGCGCGTCGCATGTCGCCAGTGTCCATTAATTTGTGCTCTTTACTACTTCGCGCAAAGTAACAAGAGCCGAGTAATAATATTTCTAGGAAAAACTGTTTAGGTCGTCGGACATAAATAAGGAACTTTTTCATTTTACATAAGGTTTGTTTTAACCTATACTTTAAGTTTAGCCAGTAGTGACTTCCTATGAAGCTGGAGGGCCTGAGTTCGGATTCAGCTGTCTATGTATTTATGTATGTCTCTATTTATTTAAGTATTTAAAAGTATGTACAGTGAGCTGCGAAATTGCATGGAGAAACTATATATATGAATTCATTTATAAAGTCGCCATGCACTTTTGCGGCTGATGGTACAGTCGGTTGCAGAGATAACTGACCCCCTTGCAAAGAAATTTGGTTGCAGGGGGTCCACTATCTCTACCTATACAGCTGACTGTACATCCTTACTTATTAGGTACACATCATTAGATAGTATATCTACGCTCGAAAAGTTTGGGGTAGGTCAATACAAGTAGGTTTGATTCAAAATATGGATTTTTACGACGTGGGCGTAGTACTCGTATAGGACTACATGTGTTTTTCGACGCTATAAGGACTTCGTCAAGTTCTCAAGTCGTAACTTGGTGAAGAATTTTACATGTGGACCTTCTAGCCCCACCTTACCCAACAAAAATGACGAGAATGAGAACTTTGTATGGTGACTAAAAAACTTTTTATTTATTTACTTGTCTCTGTCAATTATTATCAAATTGAATGTCCCATTTTTATCAGGATGCCGCACATCCCAACGCCGTGTATCACGGCTGTCACCCGTCATCTCTGATTAACTTTTATCGATCCCCACTTCCATGCGGAATCTTAAATCTGTAATCTCCACTTTTTGCATCCCGACTCCCGCCATAAGGATACAATAAACGTATTTCACACGCGCACACTTAACGTTTAGGTATCGCCTTATAAGCAGATCGAGAAATAATAAAAGGCGAGCGAACATCAAGAAAGCAATAACATCATTATCATAGCAAGTCGGCCATCTCTTTCCAATAGGTCTCACCACACCCTTGGCCCCGCCTACCGCGTATCGCCCGTGTCACCTGTGTATCTTGAAACATTACACATATGCAAAACTTTCGCGCTCGCATCTCCGTACACGTACAGCCTCCACCCACACAGGGCCCTAACCTTATCCGTACGCGGCTGCAGCTGCAACACATGCATGTGTGTGTACGCCTAGTATAAATCTGCAAGATAAAAATTGTGCTATATTGCATCGGCGGCGTGAATCGTGATTTTCTTTTTGTGGAGATAGTGCCTAGTAAGTTGTTTGCGCCTAGAACAGTGGTCGATATCTCAGTTCCGTGTCATCGACATGATGTTTTGTTTGAAGCTTGATAAAAATACACTCAAGAATATTAAAAACCAGTACGATTTGTATGGAAATTTGGTGCAACGTATACCTCCCATTTTTATTACCCTTGAGAATATATGTAAATATAAACTATAGGTACTAAATGATTTTTGATTGGGTAATGATTTTGCGCTAATGTCACAGGTGCCTACGTAGGAGAGTCGTATGTAGGACATAAACCTCTACTTATTGTAAATTATTTTAACATCTTTATAACCATGTCTCTGGCAAATAAGGGTTCATTCAAATTCAGAATGCTTCGGGCTTGCAAGTCGATTCCAGGCTAGTACTATTCATGAATAGATAATAAATATGTACTTAAGAATTTTATAATATATGCGCAGAGCAAAATTTAGATAATTAAAGGTACAAGAACATAGTATATAAATACAAGCAAGACGTACATCGTTAATGCTGATCTGGGGGCACGGCAGTGCCCCCGCCAAGTCGAGCAAAACAGAAGCACGGCCGTACCATCCTTTTCTCGAAGCCATTCAGGCCATTTTCGACGTCCTGTAATTTTGTGCTGGCTAGAGCTAGAGCCCTGAATTTTCAGTGACATATAGGGCATGATATGGCTTACATATATTCCCAAGAACATTCAATTTGAACTTGTAGTTTAAGAATTATTGCATGTCAAAGTTCCTTAGTTTTGTCACTGACACACTCACGATCATCATAATTCTAAGGTACTTCTAGCAGACCCACGAACTCCAAAATTTTAGCGTATTAAGCCAATAAAAACTTAAAAATACTGCAATATCAGTCACGTTTTAAAGATTCAATAACTGTACAAGTAAGTTTGTAATCCTATATAAACATATGCGATAACAAAGTTACGTTTGCAGTTCCTAAAATTAGTATGTTAAGTATAGGTACACTACGTTGTACGATGTGAGTATGAATGAAGATGTGTATCATTATGATATGTGTATACATAGTAAGAGTATGGTATGGGTATGACTACACGAAAAGAAAGACTGTCTACAAAAAGAGATGAGATCCCATCAAAAACATTACATGTAAAAAGATGCAAGTCTCGCAACCCAGTTCTTCTACTACAAAAAAGTTTTGAGATGTAATGTGATACCAAGTCGGTTATTTTAGTCAGTGCCAGGGGGTGTATCCGTAACAATATTAGATACTTACCTTTTTTATACTTATAATGACTTGGCAATCGCACGGCTACATAATGACATAAGGATAATTCGTCAAATATTTGAAATAATCCTAATTGAACATAGTGCTAGCCCTAATAATGACATACAGTTTGAGCAAAGTAAAGCATTGTGTGCGATTGCCAAGTCATTATATGTATTAAAAAAATAAAGGTAAGTATCTAATATTGTTACGGTTTTAACACCCCCCGGCACTGACTAAAATAACCGACTTGGTATCACATTACATCTTTTTTGTAGTAAAAGAACTGGGTTGCGAGACTTGCATTTTTTTACATGACATGTTTTTGATGGGATAAAAATTACACATCTCAAGTGTCTATGTATAACGAAGTTACTATGAATTTTATCACAAGTGGCCTTATTAAGAAATACCTTTACGCGATATATTTAATTGATATAAACCACTAAATGTTTAAAGAACACTATTGTCGCAATTAGATAACTATGTGCACCTAAACAATAGCGAACTACAAACTCCTAGTTAACACCATTACACCACGCACGCATTTCAATCGCCAATTTTTCGAACTTCCGTCCCGACCGGTTATTAACTGTGATTTCAGCGGCCTACTACAAATGTTACTATCCAAGCCAAAATCACCCTTATAACGTTACGATTTTGCGACCTTATATCCACTAAATCCATATAAAATCAAAGACAAGTGGCCGTAGCGACAAAACCAATAAGGGTGTATTTGATTTGAATTGACATAAATGACTCGTATTGTGCATGAAACAGTTAACTACTCGACGTAATTACGACTATTCAATGCATTGTTCAAATATTTCAATGAAAATGAGAAATATGTAACTGTAGTTTTAATTTTGTTGACCTGACGTTGTTACAGAGCTGAGGTTAAAGTGAGGTCTTCGTAATTTAAATCATGTATAAATTCACTCACGGGAGCTGGCGCAGATTTCGTATATTATATGAAATACGCGCCAGCTTCCGCACCACCTCAGCTCTGTAACAGCCTCAGGTCAACAAAATTAAAGCTACAGTTACATATTTCTCATTTATAAAAAATTTGACAGTTATTTACTTACAAATCTCGCGCTAGCTCTTATAAATCACCCTATAGATAGCAAGCAATACATACGACTCGTTTGATGACGTAGTATTTAGCCAATGGACCTATGCAATATTCATACGCGTTAACGACCTCACACTGGAACGGTCCGGGTCCGGGCCGAGCCGTCTGGCACTTCCGTTTCCTATAGAAAGGACCACCCATCATAGAACACGAAGTGGAAAATGGCTCGACCCGGATCCAGACCGTTATAGAGTGAGTCATCCTTAGCATCTGCTCATCCTCTCTGTCTTTTGCAATTGTATGCTTCTCATCTAGGTGACCGATTCAATCAATGTTTGGTTTGATAAACTTACTCGATTCCTTTGTTTATAATACAGCACTACCGGGAAACAATGTGCTTTAAAGGGGCCCACTGACTATCAGTCCGCCGGACGATATCGGCCTGTCAGTTTGACAGTTCCGAACAACTGACAGGCCGATATCGTCAGGCGGACTAATAGTCAGTGGGCCCCTTGTGGCTTTCTGTGATTTTAATAACAAAACTTTCGTGAGACACTGACATATTTAATACATATATTACACCGGGTCACTCACGTATATAAAGTCGATGATTGCTCGACATGTTTGGCTCCATAACGAACGCTACGCTTGTACACTTTCTATGATCCTCGAATATGGGGTGAAGTCAATCAAGAAATAATTAATTCCCTTTTACGCCGTTTCCATGCTTAGTTCGAACACTGATATAAACCTATATCCGTTAGATAGAAGCTAAAGGACAACGGGTATAGTAGTAAGGGTCATGGGTCATAGTCAGTCAGAAGACTGTGCAAGAAACCAGCTTTCTAAAGGTGACATTTTCTGTTTTTCTCAACTATTAGATCAATAAATCAACCATTCTACGGACAAGCAATGTGCTACATTAGGTGCCTAAGTTTACAAATCATAATAGCAATTTCGGTTACATTACGTTTGGCTGTAGGACGGTTCGCGCTGTTTTAGACTTATAGCATTTTTATTTATGCGTTCGTTATATGTCACAACGTTGTCGCTCGTAACACTACTTTTTATACTGCAATTATATTTTTTTAATAGACAGGGCTTATTAAAAAAATGTTCGCCGGCGGTACGAGCATGAATCATTTCCCTGATAATTACCCTGCCTGCGCATAATTTCAACTATAATTACTATGTTTTGGATAAACTGTAGCGCACACTGACTCAATGATTACGTCCGCTTACCGTTCCTGTAATTAAACATTTTAATAACTGTGCCGGTTAGGGTACCGTTTCGTTGGGACCGAAAACGCGAACAGCTGGTACGCGTGGTTTGGTTTTTCCTTATAGCGCGTTAGTAACTTTTGGAAAGAGCTTACTAAATACGTGCACACTATGCGTGCGTGCTGTGTTCAGTCTAGAAAGACCTCTAACATGGCGGGATGTAATCATCAGCATGAAAGGATGCCAGCAGGTCTGTTTAAACCGTTGGATTAGAGCAGCGCACAGAGCCTTTTGACTAATAATGAACGAATGATTATGTGTTGATGCAAAATAATTCAGTAATAATTAATGAAATATGCACTTTAACGAATTATACTATGGCTCCACATACGCAAAATTCACTTACCTCAACGTCTCAACTGCGTTCCCACACATGATCTGCATTCATGATTCACCTCGGCTCGAATCGTCGCATCGAGACTGTACCTTAACAAAAAATAAAATTAGCCTCCGTGGCCTGTCACGCTTAGTTTGAAAAATCGTTACATTTATAAAAAGCATAACGTTGAAATAAAACCTAGTCTCTTAAGTCGTTCTGGTTATAAGAATAATAATGCACTAATTATTGCGCTCGCGCGCACCTTGACGACAATTTATTTCTCATTACCGTAGGCTTGAACCGATTTAATGACGATAGTTTTGTTTTTAATTTCGCTAATAGCACTTTAATTACGACTGCGATTGCTCTTGCGCAATGTGTTTGTGTGTTGACATGTCTATTGTGTTTGTGAAATACTGTGTAAGAAATTACTTAAAATGAACAACTTCAAGGATGTCTCTTGATAGATGAGTCAATTAATTTTTATTTGTTAATATTCAAATTGTAGTCGGATTAGTCGGAGTAACGTAATAATTCATTTTTGACAGTTACGTTCTTAAGTTACTCCGACTATGACAACCCCATCTATATCGATCTTCCCTCTGTTATGAAAAAAAAAAAATGTTAATGAAAAGTAAAGTACCCAATCCACAGACCCAATCAAACCCCTTACCTAACATATGTCATTTTAGCATTGCTCATTTTTGGCAATTAACGATTTAAAAAATTATACCGCTTAAATATTCGATCGTATTGAATTTTGTCTATGTCTTAATCTAGTCTTAGGGATCGGCTAATGAAAACGAGGCTTAACACTTAACCGATCAACATTACAGTCATCAAGAAATATTGTGTCCACTTTACAGCCGTGCCAATCTGCCCTAAAGGCCCATTCACACATGACCGTTCGATTCGCACGTCTTTTGTCTATCTCGAGTTTCAATTCGTACACCATTGTGTCGCCCGAGATGAGTGGACGGTCGTTAGTGGGATCTCCAGGCCTTGTATTCGCATTCATTGCGTAAGCGATGACAAGCAGAGATCTCGGTATAACCAGCATAAAGTGACTCCGGAATCCGTACAAAATATACATAATCACAAAGCGTATTATATTGGTTTGATCAAGCTATTGACTCGCTAGTGTTAGGCGAGGGATTGGATCGACACCCTTAGCAGATAAGACGTACAAAGGAGATCGGGCGTAATCTGCGGTGTGAACGAGAAAACGCGTTTAGTGAACAGCCCGCCTATTAATTGTGCCCTTTTGTTATACGGTTAGATCAGACGATAGTTTAGTGGGCTCCGGGATTGTGGGAATCGGTTGTGATTGTGGCCAAATGGGTGTTAGTGGTTAAGGCTGTCCACCTACTACACAGACACCTCATTATGAAGCGTTTACAAAGAGTCTAGGTCACACATAGGTGCAATTTTACTCGTAATATGTTACGATTAAAGCAGCACAACTAAGTTGTATTCTACACCATTTTATACTATAACAGCCCAGGTACAGTTGACCTCAAACAATGTTTACATTTTTCGCCTTATTGCAAAGGAGTAAGGTCCAAAGTGTAAACATCTTTGACGTTGACTGTACATCCCTAAAGCTAGATTTTAATAAATATTTAGAGTACTGGTCTTAATCGTGGGCGCAGCTGAAATAAGCGGTTAGCTCCCATATGTACTAAAGGCCAAAGCAGGATAAGGGAAATTTAAATTTAAAAATAAAATTTAAAAATTTACATTTTTTAGGTAAGCATGATCCATCCTAGACTGCATCGGCACTTACCATCAGGTGAGATTGCGGTCAAGTTCTTGCCTTTTTGTAATAAAAAAAAAAAAAAGGGAAGAAACAATGCCCTTCATGATTAAGAGCTGTTTTTTTCTATAATTACATCTAGTAGTAAAATTGTGCCATGTTTTGTTGAAAAATTCCCAGTGAAAACTCAATTTTCTTTCAGGACATATATACTATTTAATTAACCAAAATGAGAAAAGATGGTATGATAAAGTTTAATACTTTTAGAGAAAAGTCATATTTCATGAATTCGGATTTTACTTTTTCCCGGCTGAACCACTGGGCTATTAGAGGAGACTATCACAATAGTTTCATTTTCTTTAATTGTGTATTTTATTCTGCATGAGTCCTTATAAGTGTATTTATATAAGTAATCATCAGTTATAAAAAACTAGAAATGTTAAAAATATTTTCCCAATTATTAGTGCATAACTATAACTATGTTATACTAAACCTGATTATCGGATTGTTCCTCATAAGACTTGCAGACAGACAAGTCGTTCACTATGGAGACGTAATATTCATTAATGTCACCCACACCATCAAGAGTGCAAACACATGCGTATTGTGTTTGTGAATGAGAACATTGTAGATGTCATGTACGGGCAGAAGTGTCAATATTTTGTCATTAACGTAATTTGTTTTTATCTATTTTGAGTTACTCATTTGTGTTTTTGGTCTTATTCGCAGTAGTAGTTAATGATACAAGGGGGCCTAGCCAAGCTGACAGCCGTACGCCAAACGAAAAGAAAAAGCGTATTATGATGACAGGTGCTACGAAAAGTCAAGTGACTTTCCACACCTACATTAATTACATTATTTCAGTTTGGATTGGCGTTTTCTATACGATTGTCACCTTGGCTAGGCCCCAAGTACTCTTCCATATTTTTGTATAATGAGGCAATTGCCTCACATTTTTTGCATGCGGCAACCTACCTAACGATTTGAAAAATACTAAAGATGAACGTAGATTAACGAAGTATATAGTCGTGCCGAAACATTTTTGAAGTATATATGTAAATGATTGACGAAAAATATTTTGCCTAATGTCATTTCCTAGCAAATTTTTCGCATAATTTCATTTCGCCGAATGATCAAGTTGCAACTCAATATATTTAAGTAATTCGTATTATTTCCCAACCTAACGGTTAGCAACTGTATGTTTGGATTAAAACTTAAATATACAGTTTTCAAAACGCAATGTTTTAGGTAGCAGAATGACTTCGTAAGTCTAATATGAAACATAAAAAGTTTATTTTTGTAATTTAACATCGTTCGATGCAAAAGAAGTCGGTTCTGGCGGTTTGGTCGCAGTTCACCTAACACGCTCCTCCTCGTTTCTCGAATGATTTGGCGAAAGAAATGTATTTCAAATATTGTATGTCAACAATAATCTACTTAACAATAATTCTACCAAGTAAAACGTTGTCATATGAAAATTTGCCGAATATTGGTTGCCAAAGTAAAAGTTGGTGGGCAAGTGAAATTCGGACAATAAAACTTCGGCGAAAAGGCAAAACACCCGTAGAGGTGTATGAGCACAACTTCCTTTGTAAGTGTCTTTGCTGGTCAAAGGCTTAGGGAAAAATAGAAAATATTAACTAAGATATCGCATCTTGAAGCGCGACAACCCAACATCTACGTCCACCATATTTCAACCACGTAATCAAGCAATATTCTTCTTAATCAACCCCACCCACTGGGGGTCGATTCGACCAACAAAGGAATTGATTAAGTAACTATACCACGATATTACCCCGCAGTATTATTCGACTATAATAAAGAGGGCTCGGTAACCGTGGTACTTAATGAGAGAAAACTTGATTAGAATTCGTATTAATCTCCGAATAAGTTGGGAAAGTTGGCTCGCTCTGATTGGGCCAACGATAGCTGGATCTGATAATGGTACTTAGGGAACTACCCGACTACAATTTGTTTATTAATTATGTATAATAAATTATCTTGTTATTTATGATTATGTTTATGATAAAACAGAAAGGAGTTGATGTTGATTAATTGGATTCTCTTACAAAAAGAATTACATAAGAAAAATTAAGTGTTTTCTCAGCACGTATGAAAGAGGAGTTGACTTGGCTGACGGAACAAACAGGCAATCAAACCAATTAACCCTTTGTTTTATTGGGACAGCCATTTAATTACCCTTAATAAATTTATTGGAGCCATTTCTAAATAATTTTATACCTACCTCTAAAATGCTCGTACTTTTTAATCGATTTTCTTAATCAAATCAAATTAGTACTTTTTTCGTGTAGGAAATGTTCTGCACGCAAATAAGCATTTAAAAATACAAAATAAACGATGACATAAAATAAACGGCAAAATCTGGAACGGATATGCGCCATAAGCGAAGCGTAAACGGCGTTATCTTTATATTGCGTTGACTTAGAAGTTTGCTTTTTTCACTGCTCTAAGGAGGAGCAGACCTGAATATTTGGTATTATTAATATCAGCTTGATACCACCATGCGTTTCAAAAAAGCTAGCTACTGAGCTAGAGGTATGGAGAGGTAAATATTAAATGTATAAATCTGAAAATCACTAGCGACTTAACGAATTTTTGATGGTAAAAAAAAAACAACTAATTTACTGACAGATTTTTAAGGTTGACTGGAAGAGATCCCTTGTAGGGATAAGTTCGCCTTTGTACATTTTATGTATTTTGTTTCATTGTATTTTAACCTGTCTTATGATAAAGTGTTTACATACATAAATACCTATATACATGTACTATAATCCGGCGCTATATCTATACTAAGTTATGCTTATAAGTAATGCAATAACAGTTTATTGCCTTCTCTTGTTCATAGGATGTATTAATTAGGAAGGCGATAGCCGAGTGACGCGGGACATTTATTACTGTCTCCTTCATGTAAGTAAACTATCTATAATAACTAAACGTAGGTATACATAGTTACACTTCACGTTTTTGTTTACTCATACTATTAAGGTCAAACGATGCTAATTGTTTTGATTAATAATATTTAGATTAAACCAGACGTTTTAGTCTTTTTTGATATAATAGTACATTTCAGATTTCGACATCGAACAATTTTTTTCCGATCATCATCATCATCATCATCATGTCAGCCGATAGACGTCCACTGCTGGACATTGGCCTCCCCAAGGCTCGCCACTCCGACCGATCTTGTGCCGCTCGCATCCACCGAATTCCCGCGACCTTCACTAGGTCGTCACTCCATCTTGTTGGAGGCCTACCGGCAGCTTTTTCCGATCATTTTCTATTAAATTAGAAAAAAGTTATTTGAGTGCATTTGTTTGCGCTAATGTGAGCGCAATGATCAAACCATAAGAGTTAAATTTCATTGAAACGGTTAAACTGCTTATTGCTAAATGTAGAGGGAATCAAGTTGCCCTGCCTATATAGAGCAGAATTCCACCATTTTACAGAAAAAAAGTTAAATTCAAAATATATTTGTGACGTTTTCAACCAAAAGGTACCACATTGTCGCTTCAAAATATATTTGTGACGTTTTCAACCAAAAGGTACCACATTGTCGCTTGTCGATAAGGTTGATTTCTAATTGAAGCTATATGGAAATAGCGCCTTACTGACAAGCGACAATAAGTACCCTTTTGATTGAAAATTGCATATTTACAGTACATATGGTGCTAAATAATTTACACTAACTAGCACTAAACGTGCGTATGTGGAAAATTTAAAGTGCCATATTTATTGTAAAACGTTGTACAATGCACGTGCGAAAAGGTAATTCGCAAATCGTGTCGATATAAAACACTCTCTTCGGTCGTGATTTATTTATCGCCACAATTTACGTACTTTTCACACTTGTATCGTAACGTACTATTTTGTTCATGTATCATGCCCAAATAGAGTACTGATAAAAAAATATCTTGACTATGGAACTCACCTAGTTTTTCACTTAAACTTAAAAAAACCGCAATGTACATACTCGTTAATTTAATTCAAACATTCAAAAATAATCCTAGTTACGATAGAATCTCCTACACTCCGTTTCACACAAAGTCTTACTTAACTTAACCCGAGCTCTTATTATAAATTCAGCACCAAAAGATAAACCTTAACTAATTAAGGTTGGAAGAAACTTTCGCGTTAAGAGCTCTAAGTCCGCAACTTGGGCTTGTGTTGGAAGTTACGGTGTTATCTAAATGAGACCATCTTTCGTTATATAAGCTAACTTAATTAAGAACTAGCAGATGAGAGTGGGTACTGGGCGGGCGGGTGCGGTGTGGCATGTAAGTGGGATAACTCCTGTAAGTTAACTAATAGAAAAATATTTCTTCGCGATGTAACCTATTACAGTACTTCATTAACTTAAAAACTTTTTGACTGTTAAATAAAGTTACGGCCTTAGACATAGTATATACAAGTAGTTATAGACGCGCCACCGAGCGACCGGGGGTAAGAGAAAGAATATTCATATAAAATTTGGGCAGCTTGGGTTTTTTTCTCTTTCACTTATAAATTTCGGTATTTCGCCATCGCCTCCTACCTATGTTGCCATCCGGTCGGTGATAAGGACAAAGCATGGCACTATTTTCTCTTTCCTCTTGTAGGAATCGCAATAAGACTAATATCTTTCTCTATCAAAGAGTGTCAGGCCCTTGGTTACGGCCAAATAATCCTTTTCATATCTTCATATGACATAGCATTTTTCAATATACATACTGAAAATATAGGTAAATTAATAAATATATATAGAACGAATTAGAAACACAATAAATTGTAACAAATCTGCTGTAGTAGACACCTACTGGAAGACTAGGACAGTTCTGAATGTTTTTAAATGTTTCGATACTTGATGTGACGGTATTGATTTTTTTATTGCAACGTCTGAACTAATAACCGACTAGCTTTTGCCCGTGACTTCGTCGTGTGTGAAATGATAATGATAATTAATAAAAACTATGCTAGTGCCTTTCCCGGGCATCAAACTATGTCAAATTAAGTTTCATCTAAATCGTTTCAGCGATTAAAGCGTGAAGAGGTAACAGACAGACTAACAGACAGTTATTTTCGCATTTATAATATGAATTAGGGATTACGTAACGATATTGGCGGGCAATTATAGATATTTATAGTTTAATAAAATTACAACAAGAGTGTTTATCATCTAACCGCTCACTCAAACTACCTATAACTTACCTCACCGCTCTGAAAGGCTGCTAAACTAAGTGCCGCCGCTTATGTGTGCGTTCCCAAGTCGTGTACCTACGTAGGAGAGAAAAATAATGCGCATGTGTGCACATGCAATGGATTAGTAATAATAAAAGTTTTTGTAACACATGTCACATATTAAGCACGAGTCGCGTTAAGGAATTAAAGAAGTTGGCAAATTACCTTTGTTTTGTTTTCGAAATATGGTGCTTATATGTTATTACTTATAATAAATAACATGATAATAATATGACAACGTATTTTGTCAGATTGAATTTCATGTTCATGAGCTATAAAATAGCAATTACGTCAGTTAATAAATGCTTCTTATCTTCTTATATTTTTTATTGGGAGTGCAATTTTCAAGTTTATTTAGAACTTCACCACTACCACCAGTTTGACATTGACTTATACGCGAGCGTGTGCGTAGTTTACTATTTAAGCATCTCGCTCGTACATGTATATTAGTGCGAGCGAGATGTAAAGAAAGCAAGTTACGCAGACGTTATCGAATATATACACAGTCGTGATAAGGCTACTTGTCTTGTAAGCAACTGTAGTTTCCAAAAAAACAGACTAATTCAAATCAGCATGAAAAAACAAACATAATCATTATAGCAGCATCAGTATATCCTTAGTAACTTCATACCTGTTGGTTTCCTATAGCAACGAGAAAGCTCAGGTACGAAATAAGAACTGCGTAATGCGTACCAAGCTAAAGGTGCCCACTGATTACCAGTCCGCCGTACGATATCGGTCTGTCAGTAAAGTTGTTCGGAACTGTCAAATGTTTGTTCTGATAGGCTGATATCGTCCGGCGGACTGATAATCAGTGGGCCCTTTTATAGACACTAAGAGCGTTTTCACATTGTCCGATCCTATATGTGATGTCGGAAGAAAGTAAAATGTAAGATATATGTGTTTCTCTGTATTTAGGTATTTATGCATTTAATAAATCATTATTACTAAAAAAACTATAAATAACGTAAAAAAGGCGGACTTAATGCCAATGGCACTCTTCTGCAGCTGTTTTTGTCATAGGCGCCTTCCGATAAATTCAGCCATGTGATTGTGGGAGCCCCCCGTCAGCTGTCGGGCCGATAATATTTGTTTGTGTGCGTATGTGTCGGCATAATACTAAGACTACCCACCTGTTTTAAGGGAGTCCCCTCTGCCAACAAACTGTCATGCAGTTTGGCAGAAGAAATTAATGTAAGATAGGGTTTATTTCGTCTGAATAAATGATTTATTTATTATTTATTTTTTATTTTTAATGCTTGCTGTAGTGTTTGTGACCGCTAAAGACGGCGCCCGGGCGACTTCGCGGCCTAACTACGCGGATGTAGGATCCTACATCCGATATCGGATCGGACAATGTGAAAACGCTCTTACTACGTGGCAGCAAATCCATCAAACATTCCATCGCTCACAGAACACACGGAGTAATATTCGCCATGTTCCGTCGCGAATTGTAGAGACTTTATAGTAATCATATTACTTTAATTATTCATGTTTTATTTCTGTTCGGAGTATGTGACGATTGATAGACAAGTATATATTTGTGTAAATAAACTATATTGAATTTAACACTATTTTGTCATCATTATTATCATCATCATCATCATTATGTCAGCCGATAGACGTCCACTGCTGGACATAGGCCTCCCCCAAGGCTCGCCACTCCGACCGATCCTGTGCCGCTCGCATCCACCAAATTCCCGCGACCTTCACCAGGTCGTCGCTCCATCTCGTTGGAGGCCTACCGGCAGTTCGTCTTCCGGTACGCGGACGCCACTCCAGTACCTTCCGGCCCCACCGGCCATCAGTTCTGCGAGCAATGTGCCCCGCCCACTGCCACTTAAGGTATGCTATGCACTATTTTGTATGAGCAACATTTCTACAGACATGGAGATGAAGACCAAGAGGCAAATTTCTTACGTAGATACAGTCGCCATCAGATATGTCGGAGTGATCAAGGTGTTCAGATATTATTGAGCACCTCGACCGCTACGATATATCTGATGGCGACATTGGTGACTGTACATTGTGATAGTCTGTGCGGAAAGAGAAGAGTCGTGGAATGTATGGGGCCTAATAAATTCCACGACTCTTCTCTTTTCAATTCAATTCAATGGTTTATTGATAAAATACACATTTTACACGAACATACTTCTAACAACTAACTTCTAACTTTTCTTTATTCTTCTTCTTCTTTCTTTTTTCGAACAGACTTATATGATACGTCAAATATTAGGTCTAGAAACGATATGGATTAGATGTGTCAGTGTCAAAAGTGACGTTTTTGTTTGTAAAAACGTCACTTTTGATGTCAGTTTGTTATTATTCACGCATATCATTGCATTTTGTTCGTACTTACGTACGTACATGAATTGGCGCGAGCGACACGCACGGACGAATGATAACAAACAGATATAATTTTGATGACAAAATGTAATTCGAATTGGCCTCCAAGGCCTAAAGCATAACTACACCACGTTTCAAAGGGCATACCGCGAAACACGTTCGACGTGTTGCCTCCCTGTCACACTTACGTACGAATTTACAAGTGCGACAGAAAGGCAACACGTCGAACGTGGTTTACGGTAGGCCCTCAGAGCGCGGCACAGCTCCGTACCGTATTTTCTGCGTCTACGTCGTAGCGTCGTAGCACGTAAGCAAATAAGGTCGGCCGCAAACGAAACTAATTCCTACCCCTACGCCCCTTGTATGACATCCACTAATTACTTGTGTCAACGTAACGATACGAGGCTTTTCGGGGTTATTTGGCGAACTATAATTGGAATTTCGTAAACATTAGTGTATTGCAACGTTGCTTGTAGAAAAACTTAATCAGATTCTAGAGGTGTGTAACCTAAGTAGGCCCATTATAATTAGCCAATTTGTTAAAATTGATTGTATTCAGACTCGACCTTGACGCTTGGTGCGCGCAAATGACAGTGGGATTCGTATCAGATGGCATTATGCTTGCATTTATTGGTGCGTGCGAAGAGTAGTGCGAGTCGTGGCAAGGTCTTATCATAACCGAATCAAAACTTTAACAAATTGTTAAACAGATTCAGCCTCACGGTAAAATAAGTCGTTTGTCTATAAAACTCAAATGGAAGTTATGTTATAAATATTAGACATTATTTTACTTTATTACTACATAGAACAGGAAAGGGCATTTAATAAGATTTTGAATTTTGTACCTACTTATACAGTGTGGAAAGAATGAATGGGCCCTGGAGGGAAAGTGCCTTAAAACCTTAAGTTAGCTCATTTTGCTCAAAGGAAACATTCTTTTATTTTTAAAAAGAAACAAAAAGTGCATTCAAAGATTTTTTGAAATTAGCTTAGGAATCAAACCGACTAAAAATTAAAAAAAAATTTATTCTACTATTCGATACAGTTAACGTTAATAATAACATTTCTCCAAGAAACATTAGGCCTTATACTCATCTGTCGTACAAAATATCCATAAAATCAAATATTTAGTATTCAAGAATATTTTTAGACAAGCAAAATTGAAAAAAAAAACTGGAAAATCTTTGAATGCAGTTTTGTTTATTTTTTTAAATAAAGGAATGTTTTCTTTAAGCAAAATGAGCTAACTTAAGGTTTTGAGGTACTTTCCCTCCAGGGCCCATTCATTCTTTCCACATTGTATACAAGTTAATACATGCTACTTTAAACAGTAAACTTCATTAAGGACGACTCACGCTAGGGGTCCGGGTCCAGGCTGAGGTTTCCGACACTTCGTTTTCTATGTCGGGTGATCAGTGATCAAGTAATGTTTTTTATAGAAAACTGTGGCGTCAAATGCCTCAGCCCGAACCAGTGTGGCTACCACCAGTTTGGCACTGACATAAATGCTGTCGAGAACGTAACTTACTTTCTATGCATCTCGCTCGTACTCGCGTATTAGTGAGAGCGAGATGTACAGAAAGTAAATTACGTAGACGTTAGCGTATATGTCAGATTTAACACTGTCAGTGACTCACGGTATGGGTACTGAAGCGTTTTAGCTCGAGTCACTTAACGTATGTGACCTAAAAAAATAAAGAAAAAATAAAAAAAATAAAAACAACGCGCTAAGTGACTGACATTCTGTCGCGACAGCACACCAGATGTTGCTAAAAGGGTTAACAATTACTCGAAAACTATAATTTGAGCCGAAATAATCATTATGGGCTCGTTCGGTAATTTGTGAGTTCGATATAATTATACCTTTCGCTGATCTTTTGTTTTATTTAGTCATATTTCGATCAATAAAAATTCTGTGCTTGTTAGAAAGTATTAGAGGTCTTACAAAAGGCGGACTTGATGCCAAATGGCATTCTCTACAATTATGGAAAAATAATAGTATCTCCTAACTACAAAATGGCTGAACCGATTTCCGAATGGTATGTCGTTTTCGACTTGATCGAGCGAGTGTCACTGGGTAGGTACGAGTAAGTATATCAAAATTATACAATTCAAAAATAAAATACAAACCTGACAGCGACAGCTAAATATTTAAAAATCGTCATTGATCATAAATGGTCATTAAAAACTAAAAACGATCAAGATCAAGAAAACTGAAGATGATTTTCAAATCCCTACAAAATGATACCCCAGTCGACATATATTTTATTTTAGGATTTTTTCCGAAAACGAATATTTTTACTTTAAGGCACCCACAGTAGTCCGCCGGACGATATTGGCCTGTTAGTTGTTCGGAACTGCCAAATCTGAGTTCTAACTGATAGGCTGATATCTTCCGGCGGACTGATAATCAGTTAACAGAAATTTCTATCCAATAGATACGCTGTAGGTCTGATTGATTATAATAAATTGTATCTGGATTTGTCATGGATATAATCCGTCAGTGTCAAAAGTGACGTTCTAGTTGAAGAAATCCAACAGATCGGACCAACAATAAATCCAGATCATAATCATAACTTATTATTACAATCAGAATAGGCCAGGAAATTAACGTTAAACGTCCCAGGTCAGGTCAAGGTCACGCGAGGATGTGAAGGCCATTCATTCCCAAAGTCTACGCAAGTGCGAGCGCTACTCGGGTCAACCAGTGTTAGGTGACCTTGATATCTAGATATTACCAGAACCCAAGCAACTTTAAGGAAGGCTCTCGCTAAAATGGTTCGAGACGAGACCGGAGCGTCCGACACTTCGATTTCTGTGATGAGTGACCATGTGATGCTATCTAAAGAAAACGAAGTGTCAGCTACCTCGGCCTGCATCTCTAGCGTGAGCCATGCTTTAACCATGTGTACCGAATATCCTAGCATTGGTACGAGAAATAAAGTGATCTTCGGATGGTGACTACTGGAGCGTTGCCTACTACTGGTAATAAATAATTGAAATGTCGATGCCGTATTGCTGTCAGGATTATCGTCCACTCAATTCATGTTGCTGCAATCTGCAATGCTGCTGTAAGGATGCAGTAACACTACTGCTGTCGCCATTTGAATGACACCTATAATGTTATTGCAGCGCTAGTTTAATTTACCATTTCAATTAAGTTATTTACTAAAACAAAATAATTTTGATATAAAGTTTCGTGTAAGTTGTGTGCGTTGTGGTTGTCTCTAGGGCGTGCTGCAGTCAAAACAGTTGACAACTGACAGCAAGTCGTGTATGACATTTGATCCGTTATTAAGTACTTTTACGATTTCTTGATTCTCCGCTATAATCTCATACCTATACACACTTTGAAAAAGTATTTAGTAATTTAATTGAATCCTATTATGCATCTAAATTTAATGTTAGTCTGAATTAGTTTGTCGGTTTATTCAAACACATGGTGTAAATGTACTGAAACCCAAGGATGTGTGTTCAAGGATAGCGGACGTCGACGACATATAATTAGCAATCAGCACCATGATCGTGGGTACCTCGGGGATTTGGTTAAGAAGGCAAGCAAGTGTTATAGGAAGCTAGTTTCAATAAGGTGCTTATGAAGCATAGAGATCAATATAATATTATATCAGTATCAAATCAATACAAGATTTCAAAAACCTTCATGTCAGTTCAGATGTCAGCATGATAGAGCCACTTCCAACGCAACAAATAAACACTTTTTAGTTTTCTTACTTATTGTTTTTTTTTGTTTATAAATCGCTGACGCAGACCCATTCTAAAAGAACAAAGTCTCAAAAGCTTTCATTCCTCCCAAGGTGCGATTCACCGAGCTCTCACGTACAGTATTAATATGACTCGGTCGTTTTTGTCCCAACCGCAATTAAAGTAACCTAGGTGTAAAAACCGTAAGAAAACGACTTTTTAATTGTCCGAGAGCCGACGGGGCGTTCGGCGTTGTCACTTTGTCTCATCCTGTTATTACGGATAATTGCATTACGGTTCGTTACGGAGGGAAAAAGAGCAAATATCTTTTAATTGACACGTTACTTTCTTTGTTCTGAACACGTGTTTTATTCACACGGCTTGGATGGCCCATTTGTCGTGTCTGGTGAAATTATGGTGTGTTGAAAAAATTGTTGGTTAGAGGTAACGTACCTAGCGATTTCATCATCATTCTGTATACGTCTTACTGTTGGCTACAAGCCTCCTCGTACAAAAGGGTTTGGGCTCTAGCCCTCACTCTAGCCCGATGTATCGTAAGTAGTACTTCATATCGACCTTAATTGTTTTTCGTAGATCTCTGTACTCTGTAGATTTTCTTCATAAAAATCGAATGACATTTTGTACATGAAATCCGAGAAACTTACTATGTCTTGAATTGAACTCCCTTCGGTTAAGAAACGTTCGACTACAGTAAGTACCTACATCCGATTTTTAGGAAAATTAAATTCTAATACTATAATTGTTTGTAAAAAAGCAGAAACCCTTTTTATAGTAAACCTGTGGACCGTACAATCATAATTATTGTCTCCAAGGATACTGTCGTCTGTAACCTACACCGCATTCAAAAATTATGTTAAACACATAAAATGAGGCACGTAATTATCATAGAACACAACCGTGATTCTATTGTAGGTAAAAAAGAAACTTAATCATGAGAAACAATAATAACGACTCCCAAAATTAGTGTTGGTGTAAGTACGGGAGCCACGCAACTTAAACTTATTTGTTACTTTTTAATACTTTTGTTATTGATCCGCCAAAGAAATACAGACCGTATTAACCATGACAGAAAATCCAGTTTAATTTGGGCTTTAGTAATGATTTCACTATTGTTAAGGCTGTATGACTATCAATTATGGGCATAGTATATGGAATAGTGCATTGTGATCAGCCAGTAGCTTCCATTCGGCCACTCCGATTGAAATTAAAAAACCGATATAATTTGAGATTTAAGTAGTGATGTGGCTGTGTGATGGGTCGATGTAATAATGTAATTATTATTTCATTATGGCGTCATATTAATGAATTTTTGAATGCTTTGTTGATTAACAGAAACTTAATAATGTTTACAAAACAATGCCATTTATTAAATAACCACTCATAACGTTCGTGGCATGACTTCAATTAAACTTGTCATTAAATTTTGATTGATAATTAATTTACTAACAAGTATTTAACTCTGTCAAACAGCTAAAAACAGTATAAGTGATACATACGACTTTTTAAAATAAACCCGCTTTTGATATTGAATTGTGCCTTATAAACATAGAAGCCGACTTTTAGGAATGAAATATATGTGTACCTAGCATCAAACACGGGCACCACTACTTTTCGTTTTAAAAATATAGGAGCCACATACTAACTAGCATTGGCTTCGGTTTGATCCGCACTGAACGCGCCGCACTCTATATATTCGATATAAATCTTACGCAACTAAAATACATTTTATTTATTTAACACAAATTATCGATCCATGTCCCAACACTAGTAGCGGTCCGGCATTAACACGTCACTCGTAGAGATGATAATAGCCCAGGAGCCGTGCCCCAGTTAATTGCTTTAATAACTTCCTGTGTCAAAATAACAAAAGAGCGATGCGGTATTAACAAAACGAGTAATGGCGCTCGCGTGGTTAGCTCTTGGACTATGCCGTGATTATTACAAGCAAGAAAGTAGGCGATTAATTGAATGTTTTGTAAATTCATTTTAAATTAATTAAAAATGTAAATTGTTTTGGTTAATGTTTGCTCGCTCGTAACAGGTAAACAATTATAATCGAGAAACAACAGATTATGTTGAATATGTGAGTGAAACTATTAGAGAGGTGTGCCTTTGTTTTTAAATGACTTCAGAAAAAGGTGGAGGTAATTAATTCATCTGGATATTTTTTTCTTGTAAACAGACAATGAATTAATGTGTAATAATCTAATAATACTGAATAATATGTCACAAATCGTTTGTTTTTAATGCTTAGACGAGAAGAAGACTTACTGATAGATAAAAAACCTATTATTTATTTAATTACCGTTCATCCGTTCATCTCTAGCTGAGTAGAAATACAGCAGAATTTGAACTTGTCTTACCTGTCTGGGGTGTGAGTGGTTTTCAGTAAACCTATAGTTACTAAATTGGTGAAAATGAATATAATGAGACAATTAAATTTGCCGTATTTGACTTTAAACGGTGAAACAATTGTAGCTACAAATGTCTTGAACAAGAAGGAAGTGCGTCGGACGAGCAGGGCCCGTCACGGCTCAAGCACTCGTACGTTAATCATTATTATATCATTTCAAGCCCTAATGATAATGATAGCCCTGAGGCGAGAACGGAGTGAACCTAAATACTAAGGAAGTGCATTGTTCATAATTACGAGTATACTAAGTCGTTACTAGTTGTAAAATTTGACGTTCCTTCTTTGTTTAGTTAGATCCATTATCATAATATCTAAAAACATTAAAACATTAAAACATCTGCAGTTGGTTCTTCTTGAGGTACCTACTTAAAATTACATGGACGTGATAGGTACTTGTGTTCTTTACAGTATTTGTAGTTAATTACTTTTATTAATGATCGTGCTTTTAAATCAAATAGGTGACTGAGACCAAACTTAAGTTGGGAGCAAATACCAACTGAGTAAAATTTCAATGACTAAAACGTTAACGATAAAATATTGGCTACGCCCGAAACGTGTGTTGATGGAATGAAAATCGATGAACTGCATACCTGTACAGAACAGACACAAAAGAGATCGTCGATTTTGTTAGGCATTAGGGCTCAGAACAAAGTTGAGCGTTATGGATTGAAACGAACGACTTTAATCGTCATAATCTCTAGATTACGATAGTAAAAACAGAACTTACTTTTGTTACTAACAGTCTTTGTAGTTAATTACTTTTATTAATGATCGTGTTTAGATTATTATAGCTCCAGTTTATAAAACAAATGTAATAAAGCATAAACAAGTTTTGTATGAAAAACTTAAATTCGCTTTATTTTTTTTAACTATGGTATCTAAAGCTACATAAACTAATTACAGACATAGATATACCTTATCCTATTGTAAGTACAAAGTTTCGGAGCAATCTAGCTAGTTGTTTTAAAATGAGAGCGGAACTACGTTTGTATGGAGAACCGAGCTTGCCGGAGACCCTATAAACTTTTTTTTTTTCCTTTTTCAGTATTGCATGGTTTTAAAATAGGGCCAGACTTTCAAGTAAGTAATAACTTAAAATCAAAAGAAGTTACTACGCACAAAAATCACCAGCACTTTAAGTAACAAAACAAATCTTGCTACTATGACTCACGCTCCTAAATCTATATAATTAATTCGGCCATTAAACAATCCGCACAGCTGCGCATTCAAAACATTGGCCAATTGTGCTTACTCTAATTATTATGAACCCTTTGCCATCACACGTGTCTGACCCTGACCTTGCCTTACCTTAACTTAGGCGTGTTCTTCAATAGTTTTTATGTATATTGTTTCTTACTGTAGTTATAGTGATGGACCGTTGTCCATGGGATTGTGATTCAGTAGTGTTATTTGTTTAAGTGGTCCATGCAACTAAAGTCGACAAGTAAACTGTAGTGCTCAAAATGGTTTGCTCTTATCTGCATTGATGGCATAAAATATATATAAAGTAAGGAATAAATAATTGTAAACCCGTTACAATTATAATACATTTACTTGCAGCACTAAAAATCGTGTTTTAAAAATTCTGTACTAAAATAAAAATATTTGTGTTAGCCCGTAATAATGTTGTGATAGGTGCCGATGAGTTTGTAGGAAAGAATGTAAGATCTATTATATTATTTATTAGATTTATATTCTACAAAATACTGTAGAAATATGTGTAGCTTCTACGTGTAAGCGTAGATATGTTTCAATTGATGACCGGTTATCGGTTATGCGACTTTCGCGAGTGCAGCGGTCTTACTTACTTAGTAAGTACTTACTATAGCAAGTAACACCGACCGCGCTATAGCGCGGCCTGAATTGACAGATGAGCATCGCACCATTGCCGACGCTGTAGTGAAGTTACACAACCTATGTCTGTTCCGTGTTTTAATGTGTTAAAAATTTTATTTAATGATGATTGGTGTATTTAGTTTAACACTATGTATAAAAAGCTTTAGAGGCCTTAAATTACCCCTGTCTAGAGCAACACGACGCCGCACGTGCTTCGACAAACAACTACTAGAATCACAAATGGGCTAGCTGTTACAATGTCCATATTCATGTATTGAACATTGTACATATGGGGCATTTTCTATGAAAAGGGACCTTATTGTCGATGGCGCTTACAGCGCGATATAAATACAATGCCGCGCATTATTTATATCAGAGCATCGTTAATAATGGCGTAAGCGCCATCGACAATAAGGTCCCTTTTTATAGAAAATACCACATATTGTTGTAGGAATGACATTTATTAACGTTTATGTACTGTAGGTAATTGAAATTAAAATGTATTTGTTGATGGTGGAACTATGAATCGTAATTATTTAAATGGGGAATTATTTGGGGCAATGGTTATTATTGCTAATTAAATAAGAGTAGGTTTTTACTGGGGGAGTAAAGGGTTTCAGCGTTTTAATGGTCACAGTGATTAAAGAGATGTTTATCGGTTAAAAATAACAACAAATGAAACAATACAGTTGCTGAGACTTGTTACTTCAAGGCATATCTCACTCAAGAGCAATGTTAATTTTGACAGTAAAATTGGATATACACTTTTATATTACGTATCACGGCCATGCTACACTGTAAGCGAAAAATAAAAATGTATTCATCTGTATTGCTTTTTACATTACCATTAAAGTCGGCAGTCCTTCAAAAAACAGAAATCCGTTAAATATAACAGAAAAGTTTAGCCACAATGGGGGTTAAACATTGAAACGTCATGTCAAAGTGATTGTACCACCCTTCACAACTACAAGCAGCAATTAACAATTCCATCATTAACATAATTTGTAAACGCAAAACGTGTACTTTAGTAAAGTGATGAAACACGTGAGAAATTACAACTGACAGTACAATAAGTGCTAATTGCATACAACAAAAACATGTACGGATGCTATCTACTTAACTTATATTATAACTTAACAGACACTTAACGCCAATTATCTTCGGCCAAGCTAGTTTCACACGCGCCTACGCAAACATAAACTATATTCAACTCTACTACAAAGACATAAAGGCTACTGTAGCTGAGTTATCAGTTCAATAGGTGCAAAGATAAGGTGGCATAGAGAAAGGGGAGCATTTCTTGATAAATTATAATACATAGAATTTTAATGTTCCGTATTTTAAGGTAATGTTTTTATAATTTGTTTGCTTTATTGTCTACTTTGCATTTTATTGTATTAAATTGGAGTTAGTTTTTATTGTAAGATTAGCTTGACACGTGGCATTCTTGAATTTAAATAAGCATAATGGCGGTTTAATAGCCATCAAGTGATAGTAATTTAGAAATTCAGTAGATTTTGTAAAAGATTTTAATCGTTTATATCTAACACACCTACTTACTTTCAAACTCGATTTCATATAAGAAAACAGTTTACAAGTGGTGGCCTTATGGTGTTTCCTACAGTCAACCATAACATGATTGGGGTAGAAGAAGAGTTCCATATCGCTTTCCATAATGGTACCTAGCATAATTGAAAAGCGGTAATTTGGGTAACTGAAATAATTTGCTATAAGGTCTATAAGCATGTGAAAGAACTATGTAGGTAGTTTGAAATCATTTAAATGGTACTGAAGGATGAATCACATTAGAACTACTTGAGTCTGGTGATCTACTTCCTGGAGTTCGATTCTAATTTAACAATTTGTTATGGTTTTGAACTGGTTTTGATACGACCTTAACTATTGTCATGTTGATTGGTGCGCATCTCACGCTCGAATTTCACTTCATTTTTAATGCACCAATCAGCGTGAGCGATCTTCAAGGTCATAAAAAAAAATCAAAACCGTGAAACAGTGTTCAATCTGAATCTGGCTTCTAGGTGCGTTGTAGCAACTGGCATAAGCCAACTTAACTGGGACGAGCGGCAGAAAAAAATAGCTGAACCAAGTCATAAATCTGAGGCCCTTCTTAAGGCTAGCTCAGAGTAATTTTTTTAGATATCTGTACTAATATAATTATATCTTAATTCTGGCTGTTTATTAAAATGTATCAAAATAATCTTATTCACACATAGTAATATATATTACAGTTAGAAACAGCTATAGGATAAGTAACAAGAACTTCACCAAAACCGCAATGTAAATTAGCGACAGTTAGCAAACAAAATATAAAGCCAGCCGTTTATTAAAACCCAGCGCTGGGTGAAGGTTTAATTGAAGCCTTGCATCGAGTACAAAACGCCTAATTGTACCTTCAAGTGTTTATTGTAAGAGCTCTTTCCGACAAAAATGTGTAGCTACTGGATACTCTTTGGGATCTCTTTAATAGGTATTACTAACAGTTATTATACTTAAAAAAAATCTGATGATATAATCGTTTAAAATTTAGAAAAAATCGTTCTTGCCTTGACTGGCCGGCCAGAGTGGAGTCGCAAGAGCGGGACCTATGCTCTAGCTTGGAGGCCTGCTGAACGGATTACCGGGATCTGGCTACCGCAGACTCACCTCTCGACAACCTCATAGCCGCTCTGAAGTGTTGCCCTATTGTCGCACTGTGCGTGCGGCCGCTGTGGGGCCCACTAAATGAGTAGGCGAGTCACCACCAGTCTAACACAATTTTGAGACTGATTGTCACGCCAGGTGTCCGCTAGTCTCTTCCCATAGCCCAATAGCCAGTCCATCCAACATACAAATCAATAGCCTATGATCGCAGCACAAGTGCTGCACTACAATAGTCTTTGCATCTGGCGGGGCCCATCTCTGGATGTATCATATATGTTTTGCGCTCGGGGAGGGTTTCCGCCAGGTGTATCCCTTACTTTTAGTTTAAACTGTCTTAAAGGGCCTCTACGATGTTGGTTACGGCCCCACGCACACCTTCCAAAAGTCCGGGACCCCATGGTCGCGAGATATGGAAAGGACAGACAAATAATAATAATAATACACACGGTATACAAATCACATTATATACAATATTTATATTTACAAATACAGCTAGGACCTGCCAAAAATGACAAAGCCCTGCTTCGCGGAGCTTTTATTCCCGCTCTGATGGGCAAAAGGTAACTAACAAACCTGCCTTGCCAAAGCGCTGTGAAACAACATACAAAAGGGTAATTATAAAGGCTTTTTTAATATATTTAATCGTTAGGTATACCAAATGTGTGTTATATCAGTACATATTAGTCAACATGCATACACGATAGAGCAAATGATCTTAAGATTAATGAGTAGAATACGTATTTAACATATTACTTGAACGTTATGTTCTATGAAATTATGCATTTTGAATATAGGTATGAACTTGAATAATACAATTTGTTTGTATGAAAATTGGACGGCCCAAATCCAATCCTGGGCTTTCTCCAGTCTCTTACTACAATATTTTTAACTCTAGGGGGTCATACATCTATCCAACTAAAAATTAAGAAAAAAACATACAACGTTTTTGTGCACTTCCAGAATGATTATATCTTAGTGCATCTTTGTACCTGATCCCAGCGAGTTTCTGCCCTCAGGTAAATTGTGCCCGAGACCGCAACAAGACATTACCATTGTGAAATTGACTAGTGTGCAATTAGCTTTATAATGAAACGAATAATTCCATATCTGTAAATTACTTAAAACCCAGATTTAACATCTGTACTTCATTATGTACTTGTCATTTAAAAACGAGCACTCGAGGAACATACGAATAAGCTGTTATTTATAATTGTTAATATGATATCCTGTCTGTCTGTCATGTAATTTCGTTGAATTCAACAATACTGGTGAATTAAATGTTAAATTATCTGTATTTTGTGGTTTTAATTGTACTCTACGTACCAGTTACTTGCAAGTGCGGTTTTGGTACGAAATAGTTTTCGCTATTGTCTGTTTAATAACACTTGTTAACGACTAATAATTAGGTAAACGATGTATTCATAATTCTGCGCAACTGATGAAAGGTAATTAAATCGATAATTGGACATGCCTGAACTTTCATTTATTGCATCTGGGTACTTACCATGCTGTCTATACAAATTATACTTATAAAGCATTTTATAGAAAATAGGAAAAAAGCAAACATGATGGATGTTACCAGAATTCGTAATATAACCTAACGTTTTGTTTTAAATACAAAGTTCAAAAGAAGCATCATAAATAGGAATTATACATGCCCTATTTATTCTGAAATCTGATAAAATAAAACATAAATAAGAAAGCAACACCAACGCAAAGGAATAACGTAGATACAAATAAAACGCAAAAACGTAGTCCCAAAGGAGCCAATAAATATCCACATACTGCCAAAATAGCGTTTAGCGTAATAGCGTTTTAGGAGGTAGGTGCACATCTCTTGAACTGTATATCTTATCATTTACCTACTATTATTGTACTTACTTCTGTTGTTTCTCCAATAAAGAAAAATAAAATATAAAATAAACAAAATAAAATATTAATTAATTAATTATACACGAACAAACCAAGTTAGATTAGGCACTTGGCACTAACATAAATAAATGCATGCTTTCTTTTCCTTTTCTTCTACTAACAATAGAATAAGTCACAAATGTAAACATTTAATTAAGTAAGAGTTGAGCGCGGCGCGCCAACAAACTGGTTATTCCAGTTTGGCGCATTTATAGTATATGTGTAACTGTGTAACTGTATTATATGAATAAATGAATTAAAAAAAAAAAAAAAAAAGATTTGTTTTTTAAATATTTGACAGCAACGATTCTAAGTAAAATGCGCGGGCTAACCAAACTAGCTCAACACCCTCTTATTACTTCCAAATACTTATATCAGGCCCTCGATCGCGGAGGCGGCTCCTAAATGACTGCTAATGAACGTTTTTATTATTTTACAGCTGTAAAATAATTTCTTATAGCGCCTCTTTATACCTAGATAAACATCGAAACTCGCTTCGCACCTCGATCTGATAATCGAATTAATGCTCTCATACTATTTCACGCTATTTTATTGCTTTTTGTGTGGATAATACCGGGTTTCGAATCGTAATTTCGGGTTATCGGTGCGCACGATTGAATCGATCTGGATTTTGAGCACTGTAGATGCGCGGAAGTGCTTTCACGTTGTTTATGAGCGCATAATTATTCTACCATTTCAAAAAAATAAATTTATAAGATTCAACAAGTAGGTAAAAAACCTTTGTGATCTGTAAAACCGTGCTTTACTGACTTTTAAACTCACTACACCTAATTGTAAAGATTTTCTCTAAAGTTTATAGTTGCCCAATTTTCAGCTCTCCATCTACTTTAAGGTTTATTTAAAGCATACCTTTACACATTTGATTACGTTTGCCCGCTATTGGTATTTTAAAAACTTAAATTTATTGACAAGTAAAATTCAGTAAAGTAAAATATATTATATCACGTACAGTTAAGTCCCTACGTATAATTCTTCGAAAATCAAGATCTAGACACTTCACGGTCTAGAAATACTTATGATACCTATTTTTTTGACAAATACTTTTAAACCATGACTTGCATGTTTCAATTTTATTGCCACTAATCGAACAAAGCAATATTTGTCGGTACCCCAAAAATAAACAAGCAAATCCAGAACCTGTGGCAAGTTTATTATTAAAGGTAGTACCAGAACGAAACAATCAGCAGTGGCCATCGGCCGATCGGCGAACCGATAACACGCCCTGCGCCCAAATAACGCGAGTATTAAGCAAAATGTATTATAATGAACGACTCTTTAATTCAGACTGTTTATCTTTTGTGTTATAACGACCGTCCAGTGTTGATGTTTCTTAATAACATATAATTTCACTTTGAATTTCCGAAATATGTTCGACATTGTCTAATTTGACTAAATTCGAGTTCCATGAATTGTGTATGAGTGCGTAAGTATAACATAAAAAAACTTCTACCGCAGTATCAATTTACGAGAAAACATTTGCCCGCGATTAAAGAGGTATTAAGAAAACAAAAAGCTGTTAGCATCGAGAGAAAAATGACAGATATAAGGCGTCGAAAAGCCGCGCGCACGCACGCTTGCCGAATTCTAAATTTAAATGTATATTTACATTGGGCTATCGGGAGCACGTAATTAATACAATCTTTGTTAGAGGGTAATTTGCCAGAGCTAATGCCGGCGTGTGTAATCTTCAAAGGGGATTTAGGAACACGCGTTCTATTCTATTTTAGTCATGTTCAGAAACAGAGAAATATTTACAATCTCAGTGGAACACTTGGGCGCATCCGATGGTCGTTACGCCTGAACGTATCGATTCTGACTCACATGAGATTAGATTTGCTTAAATTAGTTACTTTTGCATGTGCACTTTGGTTATTAAATACAATCTGTTTTTTTTTTAAGTGGGACAGTATGGGGAAATCCGGAACTATTGAAGATAGAGGGACTGTCTTTGGAACTATAAGTTCTTATTCGTGAAACCAATCTTAGCATAGTCAACATTTTGGTCAAGTGTGAGGTGTCCCTGAACCTCCTTGGCATTTTTTTAATGCGAAACTCAGTTGCATGAAACTGCATTATCGTTCCTTTCCTACACATTTTCTTTGTTAGCGCACTAATTATTAAATTTGACTAACTGAATCGATCCGCATTAAAAAAGTTGTTTTTCTTCATTTGTATCAAGTTTTAGGAACAACTTACACTTGACCGAAAACTTCACTATGCTAAAATTATTTAAATAAAAAAGACTTAATGGTTCCGAAGGCAGTTTTCCTCTATCATCAATAGTTTCAGATTTACCCATACTGGACAGTATATAAAAAAACACTGTATTTTAAAGGACCTTTTTGAAAATCGTGAATAGTTAGGAATTAGCATAATGTTTCGTTGTTTCTAGTTCTGCCAGTGATAACTAAGAAGATGTAGTCCTGAACGTATGTATGTGTACAATATTATTATTAATTTCAAATGATTCCTAAAATTCAATAATTAGGTATAGGTATTTAACATTATTTTCTTATTAAACTGTAATATATTCAATATTGTCATCGTCGCAATAAACGCAATTTAAAATATTTTTTTTTTAATAATTGCCTGTCGCTTTGATGTAAACATTGTGTCTAATGTCTATAACATGTTCAGATATTTTGCAATTTGTGTCATTCTCGGCCGCAATTTTTTTAATGCTTGTGAAGGTACGGATGTTTTAACATACATATTGCCACTAAGGTGAAGTGGCGCAGTGGATACATTGGACAGAAAAGTCGTTACGCTGAATACCACCACGAGACACACATACCAACACGAGATGACAAGCTTTATCTCTTGATAATACATAACTACAGTAAGCACCAATAGTAGCGTATGAAACAATGCCCCATAAGTATCTGCCAAACTCGATTAGGTACTTTTCCAATCAGAGGTATATCTGGATAGTTTGCGCTCAAAAGTAGCTGCAATAGTTTAATATCTCTATATTTATATAGACATATCTATTTTAGTTAAGCTAACAGAAAATGGTAGATACTTTTGTCGCATAGGTACATACGGTCTCATTCGAACTTTAAGATACGTCAAATATTTGCTAAACGTAGGTACGATATGGATCAGATGTCACTATCAATAGTGACTTGACAGTGACATCCGTTACATGTCGTTCCTTTAACAATTTTTCGATGTATCTTAAAGTTCGAATCAGGCCGTTAGTCTGATACGCTACTTTTCACTGTACAGACTTCTGTAGATAATTTAGGCGTTCCGTTCGTTGCTAGCACTGTTAGTGACTTTTTAAAAGGTTACACGATTCCTAATTACATCAAAACACAACTTTTCAATCTAATCCCACCGGTTGGCAATGCTCTAGGTAATTAAAAACGAAAATAAACAGAACGCTTCGATCGTAAAAGATCTATGACAGCTAAAAAATAGTACAGATGAGCGTTCGGCTATTAAACTAATTCAGTCACAGAAATACACCCACTGGGCCCGTTTTATAATAATTAATTGCTTTAGTAAGCGCGTTTGCAGGTGGTTTTAACATTAGTGGTCTAGGTAGTAGGTAAGTAATGGGATAAACTAGTGCCTATATTATACTTGGAAAAGAAAAGCATTATGATCAGTCACTATCAGATATATCGGAGCGGCCAAGATATTCACAAATATTTGAACAAAGACTCTATTGAACAAGTTTGGGAACAAATCAAATTATTTTATTAAATATTTTGATTTGTTTTTTTTTTTTTTTACAGTCAGTCTATTACAGTTTTTAAATACTCTATTATCAAGTATGTACACTTTCAGATGTTTTTAGCGATATATAGTCATAGTAACGTTATGTAAGATATTGATGTTTGACAGTTGTAAATTAGCCCTTATATATTAATTAAGTGAAGGCTATAAGTGAAACGATAGGTTTTAGCATATATTTTTCCAGCATAGAAGAGTCTTTATGCTTCAAGTGCATTAAGGAAGTTTCCATCTGAAATTCCAACAGAAATTCTAATAGAAACGGAAAACCACATAATTATAAGGGTCAATTGATAGGTAACTGCCAAAAAATCTAACTGCTTAAAGTACAAACTTTTATGAAATCAATCCAATGTGGTTCAGATTGATGGAGCTTCAAGGTTTAACTAATAATGGGCTATTTGATAGTCCCACCAGAGTGAGTCGTTCATCCAGGAATGCCATCAAAATACTAAAAGATTTCCTACGCCACATGCTGAATGATATCTGATTTTATTGTTAATATAACTGATTGGAATTTGCTATAAATCTTTTCTGTGATTGCCAAATCAATGTGCGAGTTATAACTTCGTGATGAATTGCTTGGTGGTCTGGAGTTATTCTTCAGTGTGACTATAATTAATTGTCATTTGTGACATGCAATTTTTGGTGTTTATTACTGCCAGCTGTTTTATTATTTTGATCATCGTTAAATTTAGCGATTTTTTTAAGTACAACCTACTGCCGCATGCTAAAGCAACCAGTTATAGGGAATATTGCACCCAATACGTGGTATTATTACTACTTTTTTGTTATTAATCTATATTTATAAAATCTTTACTTCAAATCTTACTATGGAGCTAGGTCGATTTGTATAAGATTATCCGATAGTATCTATTTTTGCATTTAACGGTAATTATATTAATGCTAAAGTACCACGTGGTTACTATTATAAGTTTTTTGAAAGACCGTAAATAAATTTCATAACAAAAAAAATATATTCTGAAAATAACACAATACAAAATATTTTAAAATATGTAGTAGGTTTTATAGAATTTAAAAAAAGTAAAGTACTTGCTTCTAGCGTTACCACAACCGGCATTTTTTGATACCTATAACTTTGATGATTAGGTGATCTATTGTAACTCGCTCGTATCACTATTTCCTTTGCAATAAAAAAATGGTCCAAATTCCACATCGAAAATAAGACGTTTTTTGGTCGCTTGCCAAGTTCATTATGAGCGTTCATGAAATTTCACATTTGAATTATTTTACTGCCTGACTTATGGCTGTTACTTAAATATTTGGTAAACAGGAAAAATATGGTGCTGATCGATCAAATTTAATGCGTTCTGCTGAAATAGCTTTAAGTGGATCGCGGCATTACGCGCAACGAAAACAATCCGATCTTTTGTGGGATCTGTGTTGCGAGATTATTAAGAGCATCGATTTTGCGATTACTACATTATTTTTACAGTGTGTTGGCCCACGCAAAATGGAAGTTAAACTTTTCGAGTAAAATGACTGTGACATATATAGAAAGACAGACGGTAAGTATACGTGGGTTTAATTTTTGCCATTTCGGCTACGAAATCCTAGAAAGCATTTCTGCAGTAGGCACGTATTGCTAAAGGTAGTCTTGGAATTTTAGTAAAATGAAAATGAAAATGAAGCGGTGCAAAAGCCTTTTACAAGATTAGTTTAGGTCCGGAGTAAATAGAACACTATCAAATATATTTTTTTGTAAAAAGCGTTGTATTGCATAATAACTGAATTATTCAAGTCGAGTCATAACTTTAAGACGTATGTAATTTATATATCACTCGTAGAACAAATTGAAAGCGTAGTCATGCATATTTACACTATGTATGCCAATTAAGTTCGAATTAGGTACAAATCACCTCTATATGATCAAATACAACAAAATGTCAGTTTACGTTAGGATAACGCATGTATAGAATCTTGTTAGTATTGGCATAAACTAGTTGACATGAGTAATGAGCATCTAGAAACTAAAGTAGGATTATATAAATCTAAGTGAACTGCAAATCAGATAGAGTAATGTACAGGATGTCTTATGGCAACAAATAAATTTGAGAAACGAAAACCACAGGCGCCGTAGATAAGTAACATTAAATAATGCAATGGACATTAGTTACATAATTTCGAGTTTGCAATGTGCCAGCTAACAATAGAACGGGCATTATGAATCATCTCCGCCCGATCCATTCGCTCGAAGATTATCGAACTAGAGCACAAACACTCGCGGCGTGCATTAAAATGCATGTGAACCTAATTTACGCTTCCACATAATCTCCGATGCCAACTTTAACAAAGTAGCAGTTGATGCATCAAACGACGTGACATTTGTGGCTAATAACACCCAAGACATTAAAATATGCCTCGTCACTTCTCATCTTTTAACAAAACTCAACGCAAAACCGACACGCTAACTAGAGATCTTATTTATAGCCTGCCATCTGTCAGATCGTAACTGCTCCAAATTCAAAATCAGATTCGAAGTTTGATTGTATTTTTTTAAAGTGCCTACTAATAAGCCGGCTCACACACATTGTTGCACCAACAAACACATTGACGTATGTTTACGAGGTCGCAATTAGATCGTCCATTGATGTATGGCTTTTGTGAAATGGTGTGCGTTCGATTGAGAAGTAACACGCCTGGAACTGATTAGCAGCGTCCATGTGTTAGTTAATAAATAGATATGAATAGATTCGTGTGTTGTTGCGCATTAAGTGTGCTTCGGATTTTATTATTTAATGATTCATCTTAGGGATATAGAAATAGTCGGGAATGCTAATGCTGTTCGTGCTGAAAAGCCAGTAATAATAGAATATTGGCGCATCTGTATATGTTTTAATGTTATTGCCTCTGCCTTAGATATGATATTTCGCTTTGGATTTATTTCGAGACTGTTTTATGTTTTTAATTGCGTTACGAGAATTATTTTTGTGGCCGTCTACTATAATTTAAACACATGTTTTTGTTTCATCGATGCTGCCGATGACAGAATTAAGATCTTGTTTATGAAAAGTTCCACGTGTGTGTGAACACTGATTAAAAAGTGGATCAAGAGGACTTCATCTATTTATATTATTCCCTGTTGTTGTAACCGACAATAAATAATCGTAATCGTATCGTATAATGTGAATATGTGGTTGCTTTGGAATCATAAAAATAAACGAGACGTGGCGAAACTTGGCAGTTAATCTTTAGGGAACAAATGTTTCATGGTAATTAAGAGATTTAAATATAGCTACAATTTTGTGTTAGGAGTAGAGGAAAATACATTAAAAATACCATTGCAACTTAACAACTGCATTCATTAGGGATGAAAACATTTAACTAACTAACGTTACTAAAGTTTAAAATAAGTAAAAGTAAAATTACACCAACCGCTATTGACTCGGCTGTATTCCTATAGAAAACTGTATTTATTTTTAATTTCTTAAAAAAAAACTGTTTTAAGAAAAGAGTTTTTATACAGCGACGATGATTACCTACAGCGAGTTTGGTGCAATTTGTAATAGTTAGCAACCCAACAATTTTTTTATTAATCGGTTACAAAGTCACCCAGTCAAGACTTTAAGTACTTTATGGATCGCTGTAACATGCTAGTCGGCGTTAATTTACAAAATCACGTTGCACTTTATTACTACAGATTACTTACTAGAGAGCATAATCATATACAAAATTGAATACGGGATATTCCCATGAATATTTTTTGTTGTGATAAGTTCCGGATATTTCGGCATTAAACATGTCATATTTATAGAGTAACTACCCAACACCACAGCTAGGTACCTACCCAGGAGTAGCATAGTAAATACCCCGTACTCAATAATATTAATATAAACGACCATGTTAGCTTAAAAAGCTTAAAGTCATATATTACACATCGTCGCAACACATTGGCGCACCCATACTTAAATGAAGACTAAATACTCATACTCATACTCATTTATTAATAATATTGTTACATATTACACGTCAAAAATTTAATTTAATTACATTTAATTACATGAGATAGATTACATTATTTTAAAGTTTTGGGTTGTGTAGGTACAAATATGTCAATTAATTTTACAATTGTGAGCCTTATCATATTAATTAGTATTGTTACATTAAAATTATTTTTTGGATGTCAATTAAATTATATATTGTAGTAGTCGTTCAGACTGTAAAAGGCATGGGAGAGGAGCCATTTCTTTAATTCACGCGCAAATGAGTTGGGCGATTCTATCGTGGTGATGATTTTTGGCAATTTGTTAAAAACTTTGGGGCCCAGCACCTGCATGGTCTTGGAGGACTTAGTCAGTCGGTAACATGCGGGAAGCAGGCGTTCTTTGCTTCCTAACCGGGTACGTGTGAGTTTGCTTGTATTAAATGTGTGTCTGTGTGTATGTACGTGTTTGGCGATGTTAAATATGTATTGTGATGGTAGTGTGAGAATGTTGTTATTTATAAAAAAGTTGTTTTGCTGGTGATCCTGGACGAGACATAGATATTATTCTAACCGCTCGTTTTTGTTTAGGTTTTGTTTAGGTAGATTGGGACTTTTTTATAAATTGTTACTTACTGAGCATAACACAAATCAGTCGCACACTGTCAAATCTTTATTCATACAGTAGTCAACCATAATTACTATTATTCAAAAGTATGAATTAAAAGATACCTATTACACAGCTTTTTGACATGAAAGTGCAACTGCTCATTTGTTTGTGTGTTGACCGCAAGTCTTCATAAACGTTTTATAATGCAGAGTCTAAATGACGTCGTCTATGCCCCCACCATACAATAGAATGACCGTTTCGTAACACTATCACGAAAGCGCCTAAATCTGAAATTAACGTGTGCATAGAACCATTATACGATGACCGCCCTCAACTACCTTATTCATACATAAGCAAAGCTAATCAAAAATTCGGTGGCTCCAGAAAAACTGGCCATGTTAATCGAGCTCGGCCTAAAGCACTGCCATTAATGTCAATCATTAAATATGAATTATAAATATGAAAGAAAGCATAAGAAGCAATCATGCCCGTGCATTATTAGATTAAAATGTATCTCAGTGTGAACGCACTTAAATGTATGAATATAATTTGTGTGCAAGATAACATTAGCGGTCGGTAATTTGCAAAAGAAAACATGCTCATTTCATTTTAATATTGCTTCGTTGTAGAATGTATCTGGAAAATTAAATAGAATATGTCTTTACTAATAAACGTGAAGACTAAAAAATCTACATAGAAATGTAACATTATTACGGTATTAAAAATTACACTGTATTTCTATTTATTTTATTTTCACGCCTTCCAAGACACAGCACTCTAAACTTACTTATATCTCTATGACGGAACTGAAAACCCAGTCTCAGTCCATAAATGATTTAAAAAAAACCAGTATCGTGTTTACCTTAATTTTACGAAAAAAATTCAGTATCATTATCTCGCAGTAAGATTATTTTCTAATGGAAAACTTTTCTGTTAATTCATCCGCTTAATGCCCCATAACCCATAAACATCAAGAAAAACGCCATTTAAAAACAAAACCCCTTTCAATTACATTAAGTAACATTAGCCAGTGTCTATGATCATTTGTCGAATTCGCCACGCCACCCGCGGTCCTGTGCATTATCAGATTCCGTCACACTTTGAGTAATTCCATCGTAATGCCTTAATGAGTCCGAGTAACGCAATGAACGGTGTCACCGCGGTAACTTAAAACAACTTTGTTCAAGAGAATACAAAAAATGTGAAAAAAATATGTAATCAGTAAGTAGGTCCGATAAATGGACTTTAGGTATAAGCGGAAAAACTCACTGTACCGGTCGAGTACTCGAGTCTCGGTTGGACTTACTCGAGTTTCGGTAGGACTCTACTCGAGTCTCGGTAGGACTCTACTCGAGTCTCGGTAGGACTCTACTCGAGTCTCGGTAGGACTCTACTCAAGTCTCGTTAGGACTCTACTCGAGTCTCGGTAGGACTCTACTCTAGTCTCGGTTGGATTCTACTCGAGTCTCGGTTGGACTCTACTCGAGTCTCGTAGGTCAGTTGGTAGAGCAGCGGGTTGGTATTCAGAAGTCGTGAGTTTGATGAAACGGCCAACAACGGCCAAGCCATAGACCAAGGGTTAGTAAATTCAGGGCTTAGGAGCTTGGCTTTTGCTAAAATCTAATAACTTTTTATAGTAAAAGCTATAGTGAGTCTTAGCCGCCAATTTTACATGAAAGGTGGTGGGATGTATAATAATCCTACTACGAATTGTGAAACGCAGCTCAGGACTTCCATGAGCCGTGTGGCAAAATGCCGGGACAACGTCAGGAAGACGATGGTGAATGAGTTGGTGTAGGAAATTAGGTACATACCTACACTGTTTAGGTACCTGTTGAAACAGTTATGTGCAGTGAGTAACCACTTCACACATCTCTCTGATGACGTCAATGCTGATGAAATTAGTATAATTTTAAGGTAAGTAATCTCTCTAGTCTAGTTGTTAAATCAGTAGTCACGTTTCAATACAACCAGGACCCCATTTGTAAATGTAGAAGTAGGGCAATTCGAGCTTACAATTTGACTTCAAAAATATTTAATTTTGTTATCAGACGCCCGTGTGTCTCGCTCGCGCCATTACGTGTACGAACATTTACGTGCTCGTACAATACGAATGATAGCAAAATGACATCATTTACATATCAAAATGTACGTTCGAATTGGCCTCATGGTAATATTTTTCAGGTGTAAATCAGCAACACTGATGTGAGGACTTTTGACCAATGCTGCCGTTGCTGATTTGTAAACTTGTAACTACAAAATCGAGCCCATGTACAGTCGCCATCAGATATATCGGAGCGGCCAAGGAGCTCACAAATATCTGAACACGCCTCTATTGTCAAGGGTGATAGAGTGCGCGTTCAGATATTGTGAACACCTCGGCCGCTCCGATACATCTGATGGCGACTGTACGGTCGAGTTCACAAACATAAACATCCTTACAAGTGAACGTTCCAAAAATATTATTTAACTAGCGACCCGCCCCGGCTTCGCACGGGTGCAATGCTGATGTATTATACATATAAACCTTCCTCTTGAATCAATATCTATTTCAAAAAAACATCAAAATCCGTTGCGTAGTTTTAAAGATCTAAGCATACAGAGGGACAGACATCCATCCAGACCAGGAAGCGACTTTGTTTTCAACTATGTAGTGCGCAGTGATTTATACGAACTTATTGTTAGTCTTGCAGACGTGTAAACTCTGTACAGTCGAGTTGAGAATGATAATGTTTTCTTCAACTTATCGGTATAGACAGGTAAGTTGCACAAAGATGGAAGCGTGTAGTGATCGATTTTATAGACGTAGATAAAGCACGCATTCTTATTGCTGCTGTGTACTTGTTGAAATATTACAGTTTCAGCAAAAAAAAGCACAATCAATACGTGGGTTCTACAATTATATAGTCATAAAGATTTTCGCAATGGAATGATAACGTGCCTATTATTTACTACCAAATTAAGTATGTAATTATCAAGGAGGCCAATTCAAACTTTCATCTGACACCAAAATTATATCTAAATGATGTCATTCTGTTCTCATGCATCCGTGCGTCTAGCTCGCGCTAATATTGTATGTTCCGACAAGACCGAGCGTAATGAACGCTCGAATGATAACTAAATGATCAGATATTTAGATATCGTTTTGATGACAAGTGTAGGTATATTCGAATAGGCCTCAAGGTGAAGATACAGAAAGGTACAGCGGAGAAGCATGTCGGTCAGTTGTGGTTAGTCACACAAACTAATCAGTTGAATTAACCTGCTAAAGCATAATTGCTCTTGATGCTTATTTATATAATTACAATAGTGTATAGTTTTGTGAAGTTAATGCTTATTCGAATGGGGCTAATCTTGCCCGAATAGTGACGTGAATTAGTCGATTGACCTCAATGAGCCTCTGAATCCGCTATCGCTGGGCAAAATGTTGCTGCCATATAATATTCAAAAATACATGCAATATGCAGTTAAAAAATTATTTATACTGTTTAACCATAATTATTTATAGGTTAGTTATCTATTGGAGTTGTGATAAATAACTAGTAATCACATGGGAGACAAAATTATAGCAGCAGTCGTTACATTTATTTTTCCTTATACCTAAATGCCCGCTATTTGAAAAAAAAAAAGACTGCATCTGTGAAAGTTTGAATCATTGAAAGAAAAAAAATAAGAAAGAAATTACATTTATTGTCAAAGTTTTCGAAAAACTCTTGTAGGTATCCCCTCTTTTAAAATATCTTCGTGCACAAAATGCATCATCCTAGGGCATGTTAGCCGAAAAACAAATACATAAAGTTGTTTATTGTCTCACACATCCCGATAACTCTGTGCGCGATAATTTATTAATTTCGTCTCGTCTTTGTTTGTTTCCCATGATCAATGTACACTCTCCCCTATGACATAGTGAATTAAGTAGGTACAGTACGTCCGGTCCATATGAAAGGTTGTATTATACTTGAAATAAGAATACGCCTGCTAAATCAATAACAATTAAAATAGCATTTTTGATACTAAGTAAGCTTTTGAGTTGCCGTCATTAGTTTTTTTATGACAGTCGTCAATTGTTACTAAAAAGAACGATTGCTACGAAAAAAAGATGACCAATGAGATGTAGGTGAATTTTAATTTAATTGGAAGACAAAACGATTTTAATTTATAAATTATAATACACTGGCAAACAATAAATAATAAAAAACCTTATAAAAAATAGTGATGTCACAGAATACAGAACCCTCGAAACGCAAATCTGTCAGACTTGGACTCGGTTGCCTTGGCTATTTTTGGATTCTAATTTATAGTAATAAGCGTAACTTATTAAAACTATGGACATTAAGGACACATTTAAAGTTACAACTCACATTAACCCAGCACCTACTGCGTCTTATTCCAATACCACCAGACGTCGTAGCCAATGATAAGACTTTTGTTTTCGTGATTGCTCTTTGTTAATCATACTTTCTTAATTAAGGAAAAAGTTGGAGCTAATTTGGGACGATGGTTCGATAAAGCGACGGCGAAGTTTGATGTTTGGTGTGCTAATGAGTTCGTTATCGTTGTTACGATCGGCCTTATAATGTAGCTTTACATTGTTTGTATTAAGTTTTAATGAAAATAACCTAATCTTGGATGCTATAGGACATTAAAACCTATTTTAAGGAAAGATAGGTAGAATGGAATGTAGCAATTAGGGAAGTACACACCTTAGAGGATTTTTCTTTAGAGGACTTTTATTTTCCGGCTCGTTGTAATGATTTAGAATTATTTTGTAGTCAGTTAAGGCTGGCATAATTTGAGATTTTATTCATAGTACCTAAATATTATTACGTTCCTTTTTCACTCAGCAGTCAAATACGTAAGCAATGATGTATGATTTCCACATCATGTCAACCCGACATTTTAATGAACAAGCGCTTTAACACTTGCACGCCCGACACATCACGAACACAAAAAAAAACAAATCGCACAAGTACAACAATGCCTCAAATATTTCACGCACCTTTAATGGGCTCTTGCATAATGCTGCTACCCTGGTACTTTCACAATCCAAATCCCGTCTAGCCGTGGGGCTATTCTCCTATCAATCGAGATGATAGCCCGCTATCTTGCCCTGGCTACACGAGATGCATAATGCTCGCCACAGATAGCTGTCTTAGGCACGAAGCCTCCAAGCTTTGCAATTTATTGTTTCACGATCTCAACCCAGCTCATTATTAAAACGGTTTGATACGTTCCTAGGTGTTGCTGACGCCCCGAGGCCGGTGCGCGCCAATTACTCGGCCGAACCGTGCCTTGCCATAGTTGTTTGACTTTAACAATGCTAAAATTCCTGTCTTTGAGCCATGCTGTCCCGGTACTTGACCACAGAAAGCTCTTCTGCCGTGTCAGACGTATCTCTGCTATCTTTAGATAGCAGAGATACGCCTAACCAGTGCAAAATGAAACTAGACACTATCCTTTACATAATATTTAAACAAAATTTCAAAAAATGTCTTTAGTTACTGAGATATTTCATGTTTTAAGATAGACGTTTTCGAATTTTTTGACATTGAGTTATGCGTATCTCTTCTAACACAAGTTAGAATAATTATGCGTAACTCTTCGCAGTTTTTTTACGGCAAACTAGATATCTACTATCTCGAGTTATCATAGTTTCGCGTAACCACACGCAGGTAGTACGGCGATAGGCGGCTCGCGGTGAGGCGGGGGGCGGGGCGCGGAGGGAGCAGCTCGTCGCTCCTTGCCACGTGTATTTGTTTATTTGTGTCGTTTTCAAGCAAAAGGTACCACATTGTCGCTTATCATAAGGACATTCTGACAGGTTTTTCGTATAAAGATACAAGCAATTTTCGTCCTTATGGTAAGCGACAATGTGGTACCTTTTGATTGAAAACGTCACATTTACATTTGATTACGTACGTAATATTGACCCGGTTAAGTTAGCGTTCCGGTGTTTTTTTTGTTGTTTGTTCAAAATATGATAAATTAGTCTTTAAAATGAGTTCTTTACGAAGTACTTTACGGAGTGTGTTATTTTCAAATACATAGACACGTATAGTTAATGATTCTGATTCTGAATATATTTTTTGGAGTAACTGACCTTAATATTTTTACTAGGTATCTTCTAATACCCACAATAAATTTACAACAAACCTGAACCAAAACCTGAGTTCCACTAGGTACAGCCGGGGTTCTGTATCAGCTCTATCTTGGGTACTGCTCTCCCAAGTGCTCATCAAGGCGTGTCGGATGACCAAAACAGCGTTTGCCTACGTTGCACCAAACCTGAGTTCCACTAGGTACAGCCAGGGTTCAGCATCAGCTTTATCTTGGGTACTGCTCTCCCAAGTGCTCATTAAGACGTGTTGGATGACCAAAACAGCGTTTGCATATGTTACACCAAACCTGAGTTCCAATATGTACAGCCGGGGTTCAGCATCAGCTCTATCTTAGGTACTGCTCTCCGAAGTACTCATCAAGGCGTGTCGGATGACCAAAACAGCGTTTGCCTACGTTGCACCAAACCTGAGTTCCACTAGGTACAGCCAGGGTTCAGCATCAGCTCTATCTTGGGTACTGCTCTCCCAAGTGCTCATTAAGATGTGTTGGATGACCAAAACAGTGTGTGCCTATGTTACACCAAACCTGAGTTCCACTAGGTACAGCCGGGGTTCAGCATCAGCTCTATCTTGGGTACTGCTCTCCCAAGTGCTCATCAAGGCGTGTCGGATGACCAAAACAGCGTTTGACTACGTTGCACCAAACCTGAGTTCCACTAGGTACAGCCAGGGTTCAACATCAGCTTTATCTTGGGTACTGCTCCCCCAAGTGCTCATTAAGACGTGTTAGATGACCAAAACAGCGTGTGCTTATGTTGCACCAAACCTGAGTTCCACTAGGTACAGCCAGGGTTCAGCATCAGCTCAGCTCTATGTATACTAAAACCTTCTCCAGAATGTAACAAACACTTTTCTGAAAACCGCATCAAAATCGGTTCAGCCAAACACGAGATAATCGCGGACAAACATACGGGTCAAACTGAGAACCTTTTTTTTATGGCGGTTAAATTTTTTGGAGTAACTGACCTGCCGTTAATTCCGCCTTTTACACTTACTGGGATTAAATATTAGATAAAGTACATACAAACAAACACACACATACATACATACATACATACATACATACATACATACGTACATACATACGTACATACATACATACATACATACATACACATATACATATACATATACATATACATACATACATGCAATACAAGCATACGCTATTAAACATAAGGCTCTTTCCACCAATCGTTTGATCTACTTTATAACCAATGATGTAAGGACTGATGGAAATCGGGCTCCTTGTATGTAATGTGAGTTAGCACATTATAAAATGGATTATCTTGTGTAGTCTGGTTACGCGTTTTACTAGGAGCACTAATACAACGAACTCTTATAACTTAAGATAAAAGAACTACGCGTGACCACCTCAATATTCCCCATGCCCTGGTTACACGTTTTACTAGAAGTTGATACAATGTAGTCTTCTAACTTTAGATAAACGAAAACCTCAATAAGCCCGCGAGCCGTGGCCACGCGAAATAGTATGAGCGCTCATACAACGAACTCATCTAACTTTAAGTTAACATAGTTACGCGCAACCACCAAATGTATGAAACAGTGGTTACGCCAAACTATGTTTATGCGTTTATTTCAAAAACTATGTACTTTTACAAAAAAAAAGTAAAGAAATATTATTCTTCACGTCTATTGAAACACAAAACACATATTAAAAATGACTTAACTCAATAAACTCACGAAATATATGAGTTTATTAGTTTTCACGCTCACCAAAAACTTTAAAGTCGATTTACTCAAAACTGTGTTTTTTGAGATAGCAGAGATACGTCTGACACGGCAGTCTTGGTTTGGCTTGTTTTGGATTTGCCTTGATAATGGATTTTCTAAGATACCAATTGTTTTCACATGTGGCTTCTATTTTCTACCTGCTGATAGTTGTTTATTTTAAAATAATACTAATTGTATTCTAGTAAAGTCTGAATTACATTTTATTTCAGCAGGAACGACGAACGAGTGCTTACGAGTACCAATCAAAAATATTTACATTATTATATCTAGGTATATCGTATATCAAATATTAATTTGAGGATTTGGTCAAGTTTGGTCCTAGTGAAACATATAACTAATAGTGATTGTTTTTAAATAATAAAAGACCCCTAACACAATGCAGGTAAATCTAAATGACCGGGAATCCATTAAGCGCATTAAACTGTCGGCGGTTAAAAGTCGAATAAAACAATTTTCTCCAACTTCAACAAACAAAATCGATTGGACTTAATTGCTGCCTGATCAATAACTAATTGTGTTCACCACACGTACGACGATAAAGAATAATTACTGCCTGCCAGCCAAATAAATCGATCGACATCAAAACGCGAGGTTAATCCATCATTTAGATATTACGGCGCGATTGAAGCTTACTGTTTTTAATTTCCAAAATTACACCGGCCGTCTACGCTGAAGGCGCCTAAACACGTATACATAATTACCATGCCGTAAATTGTCGAACATGAGTAGGGGTGGGGGGACGATCACCTCACACCAGCGACCTGTCGTGTTATTTCTGTAATCACTTTCATTCCGTAAAACGTGACATTAATTAAAATTTAGTTTCAGGCCATTAGTCGCCATCGCGTTTCTTCAAGTTTCATTTTTTCCTGGTAATTATAGAGCGCGGGTGTGAGGCTAAATGGGCATGGTAATGATAAATAACATTGTATTGAAGGCAGCCATGAATTTTGTATTCAAATTAGTGCTGATAATAGGTGCGAGGTGTGGATTTAAATGTGACTTAGCTGCATTGCGCTTTTATTAATGACTGGGTAATTTTTATGCGACAAAAATTATACGAAAATAGGGCATTCCTTGGTTAATTAGCGTCAGCTATACAAATCCATTACCGTGTCATTAGAAACCCGACGAACCTTAGAACTGGTTTGAGTGAGTTTAGACTCGTGACTCGTGAGATTTTACCAGTAATAAGGCTGTGTACACAGTGTGCGCCGAGTTATTAATTAACAGGTCGACAGCAAACAGAGAGCGGCTACCGGACTGCGCTCCGCACACAAAACTATTTACACAGTGGCTTCGCTGGAGCGGTGCGGAGAATCTCATTACCGTGCTTCTAGGAAAATTGGAAGTGAGAAATGGAGTTAGAAGGATAATGCCTGCCTATGGTGTTCTTATTTTAAGTCATTATCATGTGAAATAGAAAGTAAGTGCGAGATCGCGTTTAAAACCGAGCTTGTCGCAAAGGTAACAATGTGAACTGTGCCTTAGTTTCGAAGGATTTGTCACCAATTGTTTGTTGGACTTGAATGTCCATAATATGGTCCACCAGTCATATGAGTATAACATTATGGTCCTCTGAGAGTTGTTTAGTTAAGCTAAATGCTTAAGCGACAGTCAATCGAGTTCAACTTCGATTTGATACGAGTGTATCGTATTCTTGCACAAACTGTAAATGGGAGATAACTTATACCTCACAATGACATGCGAGAATAGATCAAGAGGTAGCACATTTTCTATTGGAACTGTAGCTTCGGCTTTTTCCACATTAATATTATTAATTTCATTGAATTAAGGTACAATTGGATCTAAATCAAAATAATTATGACCGCATGCACATGTTCAGATCCACCTACATTATAACAAATGATAATGACTACAATAAACAAAGATTTTTATTACACTGTCGAATGTTTCAGCTCGCCACATAGTAGGTTGGCACGTCTGTACCGAATAATAAAATACCAAGCGATTTAATTAGAAACACGTCCGACTGTACTAAATTATGAAAGTTTTTATGTTGGACCTGAGGGTCGTAAAAGTCTATTTTAGAGAATTCTTCAAGAAAGCTGATATTGCTGTAACTCAACTGACTCATAAGTGTCACTGGATATCCGTTTTTAATTAAATTAGCAACACGTTCCTACTTTTTGTTATAAGTACTTAAACTTTCCAAACTGACATTATTTGAAAGTTGGTATCATCTTACATCAAACCACCGGAAAAAATACACATACTTAGGTACCTAATTATGGTCTTACATAAATTTTCAAAATCTCTTGAATTTTGTCACAATAAACAAGTAAAGCAACGCGTAAAACTTAAGCAGCACGAACTCACTTTCATGTTTAACATAACAATATTTACTACGTACCTCGCTCCCGGTGATTTCAAAATGAGTAAAAAACGTGTTTCACTTATTGACAGCACAAACAGTACAGTCCACTTTACACAAAAAATACGTCACCATCACGATTTATTTGACGGCAGAATGTAACAGTAACATTGTAAAGATTGTCGTGTCACACTGTATTAATGGTTTTAAAAAAAGGTTTGTACATCATCGATGTAACTATGAAGTTAGGTTGTTTTTAAAATCCAGCGATGTAGTAGCACGAGGTTTTTCGCGCGTGATTTTGTTAGGGCGGGCGGACGCGTGCGCCGGCGCCGACTTCGGAGCGTCATTAGCGTCCCGACGCATCCACTTACTGTCAGTAGCTTGCATTAGAATTTCAGTTCGACGCGAATTAGATTTCAGTTGTCTTCCCGGAATTTATCGTTTCGTCTTAATCAGCTTTTTATTAATGTTTGCCCGTTTATCAGATCTTTTGTGATGTGTGCGTTTGTCTTCGCGATGATGTTTAATCGCCGTCAGTAGAAATCGAGTTTATGAGATAATGAAATGTTAGAGAGAAAGTGGTTGTTTTGATGTCCGACTTACGCATCCTAAAGTGTTTTCTTTGTTTTGTGCTATTTCGTTAAGTAATTCATATTGATTTTAGCGATGTAGGTATATACCTACCTAATTGACCGAGCGTTTGCGAAGGTCTCAGCTTCGGCAAATAGGCTTTCGGATGTACGGATGTTCTCCTCTACAGGTCGCAATTCTCAACCGATTCTCGTGGTGAGCAGGTTCGATATGAGTTTTAAGCTATGCTCGCGAGATCTACAGCTCACAGAGCCACTAGTTCTTAGGTGCACATTAACAACATTAGTTTTAATGGTAATAGTTATGCATATAGATACAGAATAATCTAGAAGAGGAACCTGCATAAATACAAGTAAAAACCATTGATATGGAATATGAAACTATTGCTATAAAAAACGGTTATTTAATTATTACCAAAAATCCATAGTGCTTTTTACATTTCCCACTTTAGAAGCCAAATAAACTGTGTTTCATAAAAACTAAGTTCTCATCAGTTCATACATAAAAATATCAAACGATGAACGTTATTGCAAAGGATGACTCCATTGCTATTTTTTTATTCGGTCGAGGAAATTTATAATGAGAATGTCTATTTCTGACTACACTTAGGATAAGAATACACGACGGGCCCGATGATACGACCTTGCGGAATATAATCGAAAGTGTCGACACCGCCCAACTGATTTATAGTTTTCATAAAAACGACGTGAAAATTATAAATATTATCGCAATATTAATGGTAAGTGTGAAACCCATCATTTTTTTATCGATCTAGAAATAATCGACATGAATATTTTCGGATATGAATAATCAGGTCGAAATTAGGTCGATTGTTCGGGATGTTTGCTTTTATTAGTATGATTTAGATTGACGTTTTGACAGCAGAAAGAGTCGTCAAATGAGCAATAAGCTGAATAGATGACACGGGAATGAGTGGTCGTAACACAATTGTTGGGCAAAAGTTTCGTATCAATATAATTTATATAAGGGACAAAGTACTTAATACCTGACGTCTATTCGCACTTTACAAATGAAGATACCACAACACATACACCAGGATGGTCAAGCAAGACATTAAAATCCATACGTACCTATAAAGAGTTTTAACCGTGAAGATGGAATTCAACTGTTGAATGTATGGTGTTCCGTAAGTTCACAAACCAAAAAGAGACTGTGAGAGTCCATGTTGTGTGCCGTAAATACGAACGGTAGTTGTAATGGTAAGACATTGTGTAAAAAGCGAATAAGAAAAGGGGTATAATAGTAAATAACAATATGGCGCACAGGGAACCAAGAACTAAACTCGCAGCACGGCAGTTACTCCGCGCAGATGTAATTGCATGAGTGTTGAAATATAATTTAATTTCTCGTTTTCTTTTAAGTATCAACGTGTACAAAGATAATGTCAGAGTCCATAAATTTGAGAAGACTATAATTTAATTATAAAAAAATACTTGGCCAGAAGGCCAGATCGAAAACCTCAAGAAAATAAAGGCGTCTCGACACTCGACTCTCTGTGACGACTAGTAACAGGAAATGCTTGCTTGACCCAAATGATTTACCTATTTCTCTTATTTGATAATCAAATTGGTTGACTGGTAGGGAATGCCTTAAGGCAATAAGTCCGCCATTTGTACCTTCATGTAACGTGCAATAAAGATTCAATAAATAAATAAATTTGGCAACGCAAATTGACATAATTGATGATTCAGCCGGTGTCGTCAGCCTAATTACGCTTATTGGAGCAATCAACCACAGTATTAATGAATGCTCTAATTAAGACTGATTCTAATTGAAGGTGAGTCGTGGGTTCACTTAAATCATGTCTATGTAAAAGGAAATAAAATTTGCTTAAAAGAAATACACAAAATCCGAAATAGAATTATAAGATAAGAGCATGATTGACGAATAATCTCAATTCTTATGAGCCCATACAATTTTATTGACAGTAAGCATGTAATTTTGTAATCAATACTAAATTACTAAATGTTTGGGAACCGTCTCCCATAGTTTACATGTGGTCTATGTAAACTGAGAGACGGTTCCCAAACATTAAGTAATTTAGTATTAATTAAAAATTGTCTAAAAATAAGTAAGTAACACTGCTTTCAAAGAACCTACGGCAAACTAAACTTAAAACTTTTACTTTCTTACAATCTAATATTTATCTATTTATACTATATGTAGGGATAAGTGCTAAACTAACAAAAATTATAACTAACAAACTATTTTCAAACAAAGACTGACACAAAATATTTTGAAAAGTGTAAACAAGCGTAAATGTCCTTTTAAAGATATGATGCATCGCTAAATCGCTATGGTGTGCTGTGGCGAAAATCACTGCTGCTTCACTGACGTATAATCTCTCCCCAGATTTTCTTCAAGTCTCCAATTGAAAGATAACGGGCCCTGTAATAAAAAGAGAATTAGTGAGAAACAAACCTAGCTAAGTACAAATAAACTTAATGCGTAGACGCAGTAAATTGTGATTTAGTGTAGGTCAATTAGAGCTTTAATCACGACAATGGTGTGCGATGCGTTAAGTTCTGACTGGCGGGTCCATGAGCTACGAATTACGAAATTATATAACAAACCATGAAATATTTAATACAATGTGTCTTAGTGCACATAGGTATATACTAAGTATGTATATGTATAAAAATAGAAATGTAGTATAGTTTTATATTTTAACTGATTTTCCGTGTTTATGGTTTCAATAACTAATACTGTTTTGTTTAGGTACTCCGCTCATTGATTTGCATGAATAAAACTGCTGATTTTAGATACAACTTTTCTTCTCATTGTAATTAGTACCTATAATACCTATATTAGTACCTATAATAAGCAATTTTCATCAATATGATAACGATCAATAAATATTAACATTATTATGTTATTATTTATCATCCAAAAGACGCCCATTGCCGGCTAAGACCTACCATGTGCGCTGCTGTCATCCAACGACTAGACCAAACAAAGATGCTGCTTAATTTCTTTTACTTTAAGTAGTTTTCAAAAATTTTATTGTAGGAAAAAAAATAAAGGGTAATGTCTGGATGCCAAATCCATTGGATTTCTTACATCAACGTTTCTTTGAAAAAATGCGGGCGTCATACACATCGACTAATCGCCGGGAATTAATTGTTACAACCATTTAAAAACCACCAGTCGCCATTGAAGCACAATTGTCGTCTGATTCGGCCCTGATTGGTGCTGTGTCTCATTCAACGAACTGTTCATAATTGGCCCTCTTGATTAATAAGTATTAGTTGGCACATGTGTTTGTGGTGTATTTTGATTTCAACTCTGTATTTACTGTAGGTACCTATGAGAAAAAATGTGAAGGGAAGTATCGGGAGCGGAAAACCGAGGAAAAGGTGGATGGACTGTGTGTGAGATGATATGAAACGAATGCGAGTGAATGATGATATGACGGGCGAGAGAGAGGTATGGAAGAAAAAGAGATGCTGCGCCGACCCCAAATGAATGGGATGAGGGCAAGCGAATGATGATAACCTATGAGAAAAAAAGAGTCTCCAAAGAAGTAATTAAGATAAATAGTTATGAAATGTACGAGTACATTTCATATAAGGTAACATAAAAGCAAAAACGTGTGGTTGCAAACGAAATGTGTTGGGCCAGTCAGGACAGGTAATTTTTTGTTAATCATTGTTTGATGTTTTTTTTTATATTTAATTTAGATAGCTGGATGCTTAATTTCTATAAGTAGCACACTTAAACCTGATCTTCAGTTTGAGTGTATTCGGAACATTACGATGATTATGATGTCTGCATTTATAGGTCGCTGGTCTCACTGTTGTTAGTTATATTATAGATGGTGTAATTTTTGTTTTGTTATCGTTGTTTTTATTCATATTTCATATGAGTTTTGGTGTAATCTGTAAACTTATGTATGAATAAAATAATTATTTTTTTTGAGCGCTATTGATTTGAAACAAAAGGTTGTATGAAAATACACTTGAACCTCTAATGGCACAGCTTAACAAAAAAACATATTCTTTCCCAAATATCAAAGGAACATTAGGTTTTTCGCAATATTTTTCGGTCATTTTTTTCACCGACGTCCCATTAAACTAACAAGGTGTTGGCAACATTTTAAGTACGCAAATAGAAAAATGCAAACAAATGAGTGTAATCAACTTCAAAAGATTATATTTTTCTTAAGCTATTAACGTGTATTAAGCCGAATAACTCATAAATAAGCTTAGAGATGTCGTACGTCCTCAATTTGTGTCACATTCAGCAATCGTTATATATTCTCAAGGGTCGTTTGTCATTAAAATGTTAATGTTGACTTTGGGTATCCCATTTTTAAACATTACTTCAGAAATATTAATTACTAACGTGACATTATTGTCATAAAATAAGGCGATTTATTTTTTGAGTCCATTTTTCTTAAATATTAAGGTCATTGTTAATATTGTTTTTGAAGTCGTCAGAGTCATAACCATAGGCACTTTAGAAAATAAGTCTCAAGAGCGCAATTAACTTGTTCCGTAAATGAAAAATAATCAAAACGATGAAAACTATCTTAATCTAAAGAGCGGAGGATCGGTAATCGTAAGAAAGTGAGAGAACTTACAGTAATTAGAAAGACATTCATGGAAGACGAACCAGTCGACCGCTTTTAGAACGAACCAAAACAACTAAACAGATCCCTTATTAATTATCAGTCGTATCCCGAAATAAACACTAATAACCTTCTAATAAAATTTCTCAGACGCCATTCATCAAGAGGCATTTTCAATTTCACACAGGCACGTCTGCGTCACATCTTGCCACGTGAAGTGTGGAAACGCGAAATAAAAGCAATTCTTTCTAATTAACTCCGCTGAGATTGAGTCAGTACCGAAATAGAAGCACCAACGAGCACCGACTGATTTACGCACGGCGACTGTTTCTGAACGCATCCAAATAACTTATAATTAACGTTCGGTATTTATTTGATTGTTTTGATTTGAAGGATTAGGTGCGTTGACGCGATGCGCTTCTGGAACGTTCGGAGGATTAGAACGTCTACATTCAACTTGGGTGCACGCATTTGTTGCAAAACGTGTGATCGTCCTTAACATTGTTTCTTTTCACTACCGACTTCTTTAGCACGAGGTTGTGGTGGTTACGATTTTCGCACTCCACGACGGTTCAAAAATAAACGAGTCACCAAAAGTAAATCATTTCACATTTAAATTCTGACTCTCCCATGATTCTGATGCCATTTAAGGAGTGTCAAACAAAAAGAAGCGTAACTAATGAAAGATCTTGTCTTGATTAAACAGTCTGTCATCGGCGCAGCGCGAGCGCAGGGACGTGCATTGCCAACATCATTAATTGGCCGTTTCATCGCAGTTATGTTCAATTAATACGCAAATCTAAATTAAGCAGTGATTCTTGTAGTTCCTGGTAAACTTGCGCTGGGCGTGATGTAAGTTATGTAAATATTGTAATTGTAACATTCGAGGACTATTTTGTTATTTGTTTTACAAGGGGGCAAAGTTGTTGTTTAACCGCTCGTGCTAATATTGATACCCGATCAATAAGCAAAGAAGCAAGCAAGCGAAAGATTCCAAAAATGGAATCTTGAGCGTTGCGAGGGTTTCAAGGCACGAAGGTTAAACAAATTGTGCCACCGAGTGAAACACAATTTTTTTCACCACACCAATGCGAGAAAAATTGTAACCGTAAAATATCAAACAAAATCAAATCCAAATGAACGTTATTAAATATTTATCATTCAAAATCATCATTTAAAAGTCAATTTTACTAGCCAACACAAGAAAACAACTCAAAATTTGCATCAGATTACTTTACCTCACATGTGGATAAAATGCAAATTTCTTATCAGTTTTTGAACAATCAAGAGAGCCTTTACCCGTTGGTGTGGTGAAAATAGTTATTTGTTATACAAGGGTGCAAAGTTGTATTTTACCCGTGAGTGTTTCAACACACGAGAAGTAATAGTTATTTGTTATACAAGGGTGCAAAGTTGTATTTTACCCGCGAGTGTTTCAACAGACGAGAAGTAAAATACATTTGCGCCCGTGTGTAACACAAAACTTTTCCCCTCACTATAGCGAGGAAAGTGCAACACCCACAGGCGTTAGATCATCTTCATCACTGGAATCACTCATTTTTTTACGATATTATAACTGAAAACTCTGGAAGTTGTGTATTTTTACGTGAGTTGGAGTCGGTGAAAACTTAAGTAAAATTTTTGATTTCTGACGATGCGTTTTGAAATTGCATCGACTCAACTTGTGCGTTCAACATCATTATAAAAAAACAAATGTTTCTTATGGAATTTTAAGGTTATGACTTAAAATCATTAAATAAAGCTAAATTTGGTATTTTTTATTAAATTCTCAAACCATTTGTTTAATGATAATTAATATCGAACGAATCATTATTATGAGCATTTTACGTTTTGTTATCTGTCTAAAGCTACTTAAACACGTTCCATCCAAGGTCAAATTACTTTCCCCACTAGTGGATAAAATGCGTTTTTACCTGCTTGCTTTAAAGGATAAAAGACGGCTTTCCGAGCTAGTGAGGGGACAAAACTATTGTACACTCAAACATCTGTAACCATTTATTTTATTTGTTGTAATTTAATATTTGAATCAAGTAAAAAAACAACTAAATTCTAAAGTCCACACAGATAAAAACATTCTTATCAACACCGGGGAGCACGTTCGGTGTCGCTACATTTTCGAAAATATTGAATCATCTCTCTCGGCGCGGGCGCCGGTGGCGGCAGGGGGGGCGAGAAACTACCCTCGTTTACGGCATTATTGGCGTCATTATTGGAGTCATCGGGCGCGGAGGGCTGCGGCCCGCAGTCTGCGCCGGTCCGTCACCGTCGACACAAGCTCCTGATGACGCTCCTCGGTACGGAGTGAAACATGTCGAGCGTTTTCGACTTAAAACACGTGAGTGACCCGTTATTAATATATTTAATATGTCTGTGTCTCACGGAAGTTTTGTTATTAAAATATTCGATATCATATAAATTTTAATAACATTACCATAGTAATCTCCAATACTGATCCACATTCAGGCCGTTAAATATTTCATTAGGTATTATAATTGGTGAGGGTTAATTTTTGGCATTCAATTAACATAAATTATTAGCACTAGTAATGTGAATTAAGGACGTATAAATTACAAAATAAAATTTATCTCATAAGTTGACAAGAAATGTAACGGATATCATGTTGCCCAACGTTTTGACAGGCGATTTCGACAGAAATCGTGATAAATTTATAATAATGTCACTACATATGTAATGGCTCATAAAACTGATATTTTGGGTATCGTTATTCTTCACACCTACTGTAGATAATATCTATTTTCAAATTAAAGTAAACACCCGCCAGCACAGATCACTTATGTTTTCTAAATAAATGGACTATACCATACGACGTACTACATACTTATTAGGTATATGTACATACATATGTATGTATATCGAATTGACGCTCATTTATTTAGGTACTTTACAGTATGAAAACGCAACGCACTTCAAGATTTGTACTTATTTAGAAATAAGAAAGAAAGGAAGAAAATATATTTATTTAACGCCACAACATATTACATTAAACAAAGAAGACATGCAGATATACAAACATTTGACGCTAAAATAGGATAATGTCGCGCGGCAGTCCGTGGCACTGGTTTTCAGTAGGGAGGGACCTGACTAAAACTATGATTTAGTGGCGACGCGTACGCCAACGTTTCATTTTGTTGTATAAGTTTTAAATTACATTTCATACCATAATTATTTACTGTCACAACAAAACACGTTATTATGTCAGATGCACATAATGACTTTTATTTCAACTCTAAAGTTTCCCGATTATTAATCTTAGACACTAAATTAAAATTGAAAATGCGCACATAGTCGCTTCAAAATGCGAAGTCTCAGAGAAGTGGTCTATGCTCGCAAGTTAAGGTGGGTATAAATAAAAGTGAAATATTCTGCTTCAACGGAATAGGTCGCTGTATCGATGTTAACTGCTTGGATTCTGTCAGATCTCGCATTACTAATCGAATACTAATGACGTTATACACCGTATTAGGTTACGCTTAAAATCTTTTTGTCGTGTGTGGCTGCCATAAAAGCATCTCATTTGCATATATCTATCATCTAATTTGGAACTATAAGTAACATATTAATCAAGTGTTTTTAACCTCAAAATTCTTCGCCTGATCCCTTTCGGGTTGGAACGAGAAATCGTAATCATCGATTCAGAATCTAATCGATTCTAATTTACATGGAATGGTAATTAAAAGTGTTTGGGACATTGAATGCTTTCGAAATGTTTTCGTTTTAGTTATACCAACAATATTGACAGCGGGTCGTTAAAATTTACTTAATTGTGGAATTAATGAGTATGCTTTATCTTTATTGTGTAGCCGACGCGAATCAGAATGAAAATGCCTCATTAAAACGGTCCTCGTAAATTCGACGATTGCGAATATTTATGTATTTATTTGGGCTGGGTCGTGATAAAGTTAATAATTAAAAACGAAGTATGCCTCATTTGAAATTTAAAACGTGTGAGTGTTCGCAAAACGGGCACCGAGACAACAAACGTAAATTATAATAAACGAATAGGAAAATCTAATTTTATTCGTATTTATTGCACAAAAATATAGTTTGGCTATTGGGTATTGCTATTTTTTAATGATGTTGTCACAATATTTGCTACGTTACAGTGTGTCAAATTCAATTATGTACCATTTTATTCATTAAGGCGAAGTTGAAGATTGAGAATCAGGAGAAGAAATGCCATTATTGGAATGCGATAAAACAACAATTCAGGCAGCATTAGCGGATGAACGCTGCGCGTGCGTCGTTGATAAACGATTCCAGCCGCGGGACACTGACGGCGTGCGTTTGATTTATAACGTGAAACAAACAAAACAAAACATTTATACAAAAAAAAAAACAAAAAAAAAAACAATTGTTTATTCAAGCGCAATCGGAGATCGCTGCCTAATTACTGGATGCCTATTGTTCGGTTTGAGCGGCTTATGTTGTGGTATGCATTGGAAGTGTCTTTGAAGCATTTTTATGTTCATCATGCCTGCTCTGTGCTGAGGATCGTGACTGCTTTGTCACTTTCGGAGAATGAAGATGGCTTGTCATTGAGTCAAGTATTGTGCAGGGTACAGCGTCTAGTGTTTTCTAGGTCCAATTCATTTGGTGACTTGAACAAAGAGTGTTGGTTATCTGCATACATCGGGGTTTTCGGTGCGGGAATGATTTGGGTAAGAGTAGAGATAAACACATAGGTAAATCTGAGAAAACATCATATTAAGCCTAATGAATGACAACCTCTCTGTGAATTTTATACTTACTATGATGCAATTTGATTGTCACCACACAAGCTCGTAAAGACCCTCCCTCTTTATCTTTCAAAAACGGAAGGGAAAGTTGCATTTTATTCACAAGGGTGGCGAAGTAATTTCTTGCAAATTTTAAGTTGATTTCTGATATCGGCGAGTAGAATTGACTTTTAAATGATGATTTACAATTATAGGTATTAAATAACTTTCATTTGGATTTGATTTGTAATGTTTTACATTAAGTATTTTACTAGCTTTGTTGTGGTGAAAAAAATTAAAATGTTTCTTTGTAGCAAAATTTGCCTAAATATAAAAATCATTTTTTATTTCATATTTTGTTTAATCATGTATGGTTATCTGACAAAGGGATCCTTTAATTTTCTCTCCTAGAAACAATTCATAATAAATATTATTCGATGCTCTCTAAACTGTTTCAAGAAAGACTAGAATGTTGAGAAGCGAGTGAGATTTTTTAAATGCCTCCAGTACTCAATCAAGCATGTGTGTATGAAAAGCTAGATATGAAAAAGTGCAACCAGGGACATTGTTGGCCTATCTGTAGCAGTTGATGTCTTTCGACATTATCAAAATGTAGGAAATGACAAAACTACTTAGTGAAGTTTTTTGCATACGATGGTTATCTTACGTGAAAAGTAGGTAAGTACATAAACGATTCTTCATCTTCTCAAATGACTTTTTCGTTTTAGACGGTAATCTGTTAAACAAAAGCCATTGTCTCTTTTATGCGAGCGGTCGGCCATTGTGTGCCATTGTGTGTGAGCGCCGCACGCGCCGTGGCACGCGCCAACACACAATGGTACACAAAGGCCGACAGCTCGCACAAAAGAGACAATGGCTTTTGTTTAACAAATTACCGTCTTAGACGATAAAGTCACTTGAGAAAATGAAGATTTGTTCCAACATTCCAAATAATATTTAAGAATGAGCCACCCTAGAGTTTAAAGTACACATAGCTGGAATATTATAGGTAATTAGGTGTACATAAGTCGTCTTTAAGTTAAAAATTAATAGGTTCCTAATCCCACTACAGGCTCGCCTGCATCAACAGTTAAAACTGTTAAAAGGGTATCTCAAGCCAACTTTACGATCAATATAAGTGCCACGTAAAAAATGATAAGGCGTTTTAATTTCTCTCGACTAAAATAAGCCGGCGTTAATTTTAACTCTTATGAGAAAAATACAAATAAATATCTTTACACTAATTTTTGTCATTCAAGTCAGCGATCGTGCTATAGGATTATGAATTTTAGTTTTTAAGTCATAAAGATCATGATTTTGGGATCGACCATAAATAAAGAACCATTTATATTTGTTGGTTTACAAACTGGTTTGGTATTAAGTATAATAGATTTAATTCTTATTTATATTTGAAAGTTTACTTAAGCAGCGTATCGTTCGGATACTTTACGTGATTAAAACATATTTTTTCTATGACGGTGATGTTATATTTTTAAATGAACTTAGGTTGGGTATTGATTTCTAATTTACTAATTTTTGTGAATACCTACTACTTTTTAGGGTTCCGTACCCAAATGGTAAAAACGGGACCCCATTACTGGAGATTACTGGAGGCTGTATCTCATGAACCGTAACAGCTAGACAGTTGAAATTTTCACAGATGATGTACTTATTTCTGTTGCCGCTATAACAACAAATACTAAAAAGTACAGAACCCTCGGTGCGCGAGTCCGACTCGCACTTGGCCGGTTTTTTTTTAAACCATTTCCTATTAAAACCCTTTTTACTCGACTACCTGTCGGATTCCAATTTTAACAGTCTATAGCTGATATTGGAAATGACGATGAGGTGGCAATATATCTGTTTTTTTTTGGACGCGGGTGATATAAGCCGCCTGTATGTATACACCGGCTTTAAAAACAATAAAAGGTTTATTACGAAAAAATACATAATCGGGTTTACAAACGTTGTGCTTATTTTACTTTCGGTTAGTATTTAGGCAAGCCCTTGATTTGTATTAAGTAACAATTATATTATACTGGCCATTTCAAATCCTTTTGAAACTGAGAATCATGAAATTTGGAACCGAGTATTCAATAATTCAATTTATTAAAACGAATGTTAAAACATATAGGTATTAGCCATGTTTAGGGTAAACAAAGATTCGGACTTAATTCTAATAGTCTTGAATAATTCTATGAATTTCAAAGAAAATATATAATTAAAGTCATAGTCAAATTCAAAATATTTTTTATTCAAGTAGGGCTGGCAACAAGCGCTTATAAATAGCAATTAGGTACTTACATATTGTCCATACAATTTCAGATAGGTATCTTCATTTCTGCACCTTGTACCACTGCCCTGCGACCAGTAAACGGACCCGGATATGTCCTTAAACTACGTCGAAAAGAGAGGTATTGGCACTGTGAATGACATCTCGCTTTGTGTGGTAGGGCACAGGACAGCGGATGCTATTCCAGATCTTGAGCAGGGGCCAACTGGGGAAGTACCTCCACCTTACAGAAAACCGCAGCCAAATAACACTAGACCCTACTCATAGTGTTGTGTTTCTGCCGGTAAGTAAGAGCTCAACGAGGGAGAGGAGTGTTAGGGTCGGCAACGCGCGTGTAATATCTCCGGTGTTGCAGGCGTCCATAGGCTACGGTAACTGCTTACCATCAGGCGGGCCGTATGCATGATTGCCACCGATGTGGTATAAAAAAAAAAGTAAATTAAATATGGATAAAATATTTTCTACATCTCATTATTGATGTTATTGTGTGATAATGTTACCTTTAATTGAAGGTGAACGGTAAATATTATCAACACTGTGGTCTCACGGTAACAATCCAGGCTATATTTCCATCGCGTAACAAGGAAATATTTACCTTAAACTATCAGTATAATTATGATCTCAAATATAGTATAATCGTTAAGGAACTTGAGGTCGACTTATACTGGTTATTTCGAGTCAATTTATGGCACTTATGACACTGTGCAACAAAGTCAGGTCTGTACGTCTAGCACAGGAGTACCGCGACAGTATGTCGCTGACGAGATAGACTATCCATCTTGTTCTAACTGTATTAATTACACAGGGACGGGTATTAGTCTATCTCGCTGGCGAGATACTTGCGCGCCAATCATGTGCTAGCCCAGCTGCGCGAACTATTTATTTTCTTATTTTATATTACTACCATTCCTTATCAGTGTTTACCAAATAAATACTTAATAAACTAAACCGTATCTTAATTACTGACAAATTGATCAAAAAAACCTAAGGTATGCATTAACAAAAATCACTAATTGGAAGGACGTTTTTAGTTTAAGTGGCGTTTTATCGGTGTAATTACTGAATTTGCATTTAAATTTGGTACAAGTATTAATTAAAAATGTCTAAATAGAACAAAACATTGCTAAGAGGGTCCATTCATTTATTTAATTTATGCGTGAGAAAAATTTGTAAACTGTTTAAAAAAATAATGCTATAAATTTTTGTAACATCCATAATTTATAAGTTAAATAGGTTAGCTCTACTATTAATTATTATTCGTACCATCAAATGATCATTGTAGTTTACGAGGAACTTACGAGTACTTACACAGTTTAAATGTATTTTGTATAGTTAAGAGAATAATTTTATAATTAATCGAAAATAAATAATTTTAATATAGGGATATTAAAAAGGAAAGTCTTTATTTTAACCTCGGAAGATGCTTGTCAGGTCCCGTTAACAATACAATCACACTTTCGTTCTGAAGCCTCATTACGTATTGAAAGTAATGAGAATTAAGTAAATACCGTTAATCCTAAATTTTTGAAAACATTTTTAACTTAAACATACTTTACAAATACTTACTTCAAGCTTGTTAAGCTAAGCAATTTGCTTCAAATAAAATGTGTGCAAATATGATCGTTAATTTATCAGGATAGACAAGTAAAAAATAACGATAAAAAAATAAGGAACCGGTGACATGTCAAATTTGGAACTGTATGTAAGTCTATACACAATTGCAAATAAAAAAAGTATTTACTTCGAGTAATCACTTTTTGCACTCTTAAACTTTATCGCTATTGCATTGTCTTCGACACGTAATACTACCTCAATGGCCCGACCGTGCCATACCCATATATTTACTTTATCTTGTCCAATACACTTAAATACAAATTAATACAACCCAAGGACCCAGTCTTAATGGCGTTCAGACTGTTTATTTTACACCTCGCGATGGGACAAGTTCTTTTTTTTTATTACTTCATGCATGCCTCGGCTTTTAACGCCTTCTAAAATTGGTTTAAGATATTTCTCAGAATTGGATGCTAATAGATCCTAATTAAGCTACAACAAATTTTATTATTAATAAGAAATTACATTGCACAGGTAGTTTTTTCAATCCTTAGCTATATTTTGCGAGGTGAATATATAGGTCATACTGAGCAACTTTTACTATGGGACGAACTCCGAAATTACGAAAATAGTAGATTGTTAACCAAGGGATGAAATGATGCCTTTCACCCGAGTTCAACACTCTACTTTTCATTTCGAATACGAGGCAAGTAAGGAGCATACGTTTTTTAAAAAAAAAACATGGCTAAGTATAAATTTACAGCATTTCTTGAGGGTACTTTCAATTAACAATTTAGGCAAAAGTATCGTTATTTATGGAATGGGGAGACACATATCAGAATGGAAATTGTATAACAAATCCATTTAAACTCAAAATTTAATTGCTTATTGTAAAAAAATCAAAAAATCGTACTTCGAACGTAAAATGCTCTAGTGCAGACACGTATCATTTTCTGCACACCTTTTAAAACAACAATGACCCTCTTTCAGAGCATGAGAAATGAAAAATTGCCTGTTTCATAAATTTTGTGGTTGATTTGACATGAGACGCCAAATTATTTTTACGATTTCGCGGTTGGTCACATAGTAAAAGTTGCTCAGTATGAGAGTATGACTAACCTATTCACCTCGCAAATTTTGTCTAAGGGATGGAAAATACTGTATAGGTATGTATAATATGTAATTAATGGGTTATATTTGCGTTTAAGTTCGTGTCAGATATTTATTTCTCAGAAGGTGGTAGCGACTAGCGACCGTGAAGCTATAAATTTTGAACGTGTCAAATATATCGACTTGAGCACAAATCATAATTTTAGAGGATTCAGTCTACTAATTTAACCAGTAATTTTTGTGCAGTATTTTTATGTAGCAGGTAAAACGTAAAAACCAGGACGTAAAATACATTTGCTATGTCAGTGTAATAAACACAACAACGCGCGTGACCGAGATGTAGAACTTTGCCCATTGATTTTTAACTTTATACCTTCCTTGATAAAGCTTCAAATTGCTAATTAAGAAAATATATTAAAAGTGTATTTAAATATGCATGTGTTTCTTTTCGTTATTGATATTATTGAACCTCCTAATTGCGGTTTTTAGTAACGTGAGACAAAATAATTACATAAAGATAACAATCACATCACCTGGTTGGAATATTTTTTTAATATTTTGTTTATTTTAATTTGTACGAGTGGGTACTAAACTGATCTTTTAATGGTTATTACTGTTTTTTGAAATGTTATTATTATGTACTTGCAGCACATCTCACTCGCACTAATATACCTAAATTCCTATCAGCGGAATCCTATTCCTAGCGGCATCAAATTGGCAACTTTTTGTAAGTTCGATTCGATCTACATAGTTATATAGATATATATTTAACATTGTTGTCTAAGTGTATATAGCGTCATTGCTCCCAAATGGATGATCCTATTTCAATGTATGTATAGGTACAGTTCAATTTTTATTTATGTCCAAGAAACAACAACTTTCAGATGCTAAAAATAAGTCAAACAAGTACTAAGCTAGCAAGCCACTGAGCAGGGATAAGCAGATAATGGCTATGAGATTGAATATAGGTATAAGTTCTCAATTATTTAGATCTCCGTGATGCATGTATTACCTACACTAACTAAAGCCAGTGTCATCACCTACCGCCGTTTTAATGTCAATCGTAAAATGGAATGAAACTTTACAAATGTCAGTTTCGAAGCCTCGACATCAGGATAGTTAACAGTCGATGACTACTCGTATAAAATAGATTTAAGTAGTTGTTTCCTGGAATTAGACAGAGAACAAATTAAGTTTCTGATTGTCACATTGGGATTACATGTCGCCAATCAACGGAATTTAAACCCGTTGTGATTTGTGCATTTTATATCGTCGCTTGGATTGGTGAACTTTTGAGCATGTGTTCCAAGGAATTAGGGAAAGGTCAAAACGTTTTAATGCTTGACAAACAATTGACTTTTGGCATTCCAGGTGAGGATCATCACATGAGAGTTCATGTGAATGATCTCTTTCGAAAATTAATTTTGCTTCTTTATTTTGAAAAATGCGTTTAACAAACTACTGGTGTGATTTTTTTTAAATGTTTTTATGTTTAAGTATTATCTAATCAAATCACGTATATAAATGAATAAATTGATATGGGTGACGTTTGACATAATATTATTATCCTACTCTTTATGATGCCAGACATTAGTTTCTAGAAAATAAGTACAAGCAGGTAGCAATAAGGAAAGGTCACAAACTATTTTTACGCGGAAAAAGTTCTGGGCAGAGGCTTAATCAGAAAATAAAAATACAACCCCATTAAAAAGTAAATATTTACAGGCTCTATGCACGTACACGTGCTTAAATTTTATAATTTATTTCGTGGTTCCTTCTTATTTAACTAATACGGAACAAATCGCCATTTTAAATCTTGTTAATGGATTCAACTCTATTAACAAAATCCATATTCATATTTAAAAAATCTAACCGGAATGAATACCAAAACATGACTTAATTTTAAATTATTATATTGACCTTCTAGAAATAGAACGCGACAAGCATTATTAATTAGTAATAATAAGTAATACATTACGTCGTCATAAAGAAACTGTAGATAATTTTGATTGCGAACCAGAAACATCAGTGTTATTGGTATAAAAAGGTAAATAAGAAGTATATAATAGGTAATGCTTATTATATTTCGCTTTATTTGAAAACGCACATAGTAGCATAAAGTCAGAGAAGATGATCTTTAAAAAAGAAGAAGAATAGAGAAGTTTGGCCTGCTCGGAGTAATTTATGAATAGCGAGCGATCACAACCAATTTCCAGCCACCGTTTAAAAATAGAAAAATAGAACATAAGGAAATATTGTAATATCCTTCTTCCTTGTGACTCTGTCCATGTCACAAAAATTTAAACACAGTCCCAGAGGCACTGAACTTACTTTCGATGTTATTTTGTTATCATTTGCGCGTGCATTTCGCTCGTATTTGTTCGTACATGTATTGGCGCGAGCGAGACACACGGGCAATTGATTACAAAATACATCATTTAGATATCAAAATGTAAGTTCGAATTGTCCTCACGGACAAATTTTCATTCTCCGATTCCCTGATTGAATTTCCAGATAAGTTTCAAATGCGTTCAGCCAATTTTTGAGGGCGTAATAAATGTCCAAAATTTCTCAATTATAATTTATTCGTTATTTTTCTTTATATTATTGATTTACCCTATAAACAATTTCATTTATTAGGTGAATCAGTTATATTTGAAAGGTTTGATATAAGGCCGGGCGTCCCTACACTACATCTACATCTACAAGGTTTGATATTTGCATAGAGAACACCACAAAAGTTTGTCAAATCGTGTAGTGGGCGATAAAAACTCAGGCCACCCGCAGCAGGTCATTAGACACCTCTCAGAGGAAAATAAATTAAGTAAACGAGAAATATCGACCGCAACCTTATTCTGCGACTCAAACGCGATTAAAATTATACTAAAACGAGCGCGTAATTGAGACCAGAGGAAACTTACTCTGCTATTTAAGTAATTAATGCTAGCCTAATACGTCTGTTCAATAATCGATTACCTACATAAATTTTGTAGATCAGTGGAGACAGAATTCCAAATCAGTAGCACGAACTGAGAATGTAACTGGAAAAAACCGATTTTAAACATAAAAATTAAGAATGTTTTTATTTAAGTTGCATTGGCAAGCTATTATTTACGGGGCTTAAAAATATTATGCTTTTATAAAAAATCTAAGCTTATATCTATTTCATTGGCCATGATTACAATTTCATTGATCTAATAATTGGTCAAGACACGCGCCTAATTGTAGAATAGGGTCACGGGCCGGATCAATTAAATGCCATGAGATACAAGCACTATAAGTCAGCCGGGCGAAATCCAAGAAGTAATGACCCTCTAGTTTATGGGGTAAGATGTGTCGTTTAACCCGTTCAATTTGCTTAACACTCGTTTAATTTACTATGTGACTGTAATATACTTATTATAAAAAATTATAAACTGAAATAAATGTCATATACTAAGAATTAAAAAAAACAGCCCTTGCCTTGCCAGCCACTTGCCACTTGCACTTGCTTGCCAGGCCTTGGGTACTGGAGGCCTTGGTCACTTTTTCTTAGTATATGACATTTATTTCAGTTTATAATTTATATAGTAGTGTTTCTACTTGAAATAAAAACAAATATTGTCCGAAGAAAGGAGGATTTTATTACTGTTGCTTATCTTTGTTTAAATTCCGTTTTCAATATTCCTGCGAGATTTTCAATACAAATAAAACATTTATTTGTAAGCCCATTATCTCATTTCAATTTAATATACAAGGTTACCTGCATCAATTTTATATCCGATCTGGGTGTTTTTTTTTCATGAAATCATTTCTGATTATAGGTTTAATCTACATAATCTAAAAATTAAAGCTTCTTAACAAATACAAGTATGTCAACATTGAGAGTGCCCTGAGAATACTTCTTGACTATACTTCCCAAGGGCATCTTTCGTATAATCTTAAACTGTTTAAAACTACGTCTATACTCGTTCTGGTCACGTTATATTAATTAAATTTAAATATATAAACGGTTAAGGCGTGTAAAGCATATGTGAGATCGCCAGAACGGTAGCTAAGTATTTGATGAGAAATAAACGCAACAGTTTACCGCCCCGTTTTCCCAGAATATCAATGATTGTTCATCATTCTAACGAACATCGGGCTATTAAAAATCTACTCTGTATGCTTTCCATGACATCTCTATCCGCTCACCCTGTGCTTTTGTTAACAATAAAAACACTTTATTAGTGTTATCGGTGTTTTCGAATGCGAGTCTGATCGTGGTACAAATAGTCCAGCTGGTAATCTGTGTGAACGTAAATAAGGCTTTTTATTGTTAGAAGTCACTTAATTAGTGTTGGTACGTGCGCAGAAAAGAGAACTGTGGTTGTACGCGGAACAAAGAACTTTTAAAAATAGTACTTAATACCAATAGGTTTTGTTTTAGAAGAATGAAGAACTTTTTTTTTTTTTATTATTTATTTAAGGTCGCATTTAACAACAAAGGTCATTAGCGACCACAAGGGAATTACAATTTTTTATATATATCAATTAGTTTTATAAATCTAAGTACATGTAAATATCCATCATTTAAACAGTCATTTAAGGTGTTAGGCAACTTACAGATTTCTTTTTCATTCTTATATGCTAAACACTCAATTAAAATATGGCTAACAGTTAACTCCAAACCGCATTTATCACATTTATTTTTTTCAGTGTTAGTGATAAGATAGCAGTGGGTTAGGTTTGTGTGTCCTATTCTTAACCTAGTAATAGCGATCTGATCTCTTCTACACGTGAAAGGAATTGGTGGGGTTCCAAAAACTGATTCTCTAACACGCGATTAGCCGCTTGAGTTACTACTTTTCCAATAATTATTCCAAAATATTTTGATAGTTAATTTGATCAGTTTTTTAATTTCAGGGTAGCTGGATTTAATTGAATAATCTATCTGTTGATTTTTAGTAGCATTTTTAGCTTCGATATCAGCTTTTTCATTTCCATGAATCCCTTGATGTCCTGGAATCCAGATTAATTCAATTCTGAAATGATTATCTAATAGTATAAGTAGGTTATTATAAAACAGTGTAGGTAGTGCGATAACTTGGAAATGTGTTGATTGACTACGCTGTAATTTATTATTTAGCTAATCGTAAATTAAAACGTTCTCGTAGAACCCAGATCTCACTTCAATTGCATTACAAAGGGTAGTAAATCTAAATGATTTACAACATTGATTGAATCTGTTTTCGATGTCCGAATAAACGTTTATTGCAACAAAGTAGGAATCGAAAATTAGATCGACATAAATGCTTTATGCGTACAATAAATACATGCGTTTGGTTAACACTGTGTTACCTAAAATGACGCAAAAAAATAAAAAAACTGTATTCTCTTAACTTATTTACATTTACGATCGGCGAAACAAAAGCTGATCTGAAAGCCATAATGTCTTATTTTACTAAGTAACTCGTAATACATACGTCTGTTTTAGTATATAATGTACGCCAGGATAAGTCTTTTATAATCGTCACGATCATCAAGTATGAATCAAGGGACTGCCCACGTTTCGAATATCACTTGGCAGGTATGATGACTCCCTCTTTGACTATTTGGTCACTTAAATTTCTAGTCATGTATTAATGTATTAATCTTTTGGTCGATAGTCACCCTATTGAATTATTTTTTGTACTTTTTTATGTGAAAAAAGGGTAATATTAATCTTATTGTAATATATAAAGACGAAAACCCAATAGCATAACCTAACTTTTACCCTTCTTCTCATTCGCTCTAAAATTAAATACACAACAAACACTACCTACCTTAAATACTTTCTCAGTAGGTTAGCATTGTTCAAAATATTGAAACTACCTAAATATATAAATAATGATATTCTGGCAGAATATGTTTTTTCACTTAAAACACATTGCTTTTCTTCATCACCTCATCTCTATACCCATAATTGCAGCCTTAAATATTAATGCATATTAAAGGTTACATTGAATCAATAGTCAAAGTAGTTAAGATTCCTATTGCTTAAGCGAACTCATCATAATGCCCTAGTTTATCGACAACCTATTAAATATTCAACGATATGGAATCGGCCATTTCTGTAAACAACGGGCCTAATGTTCTCGGAACAATACAATTGGGAACTACTAATGAGTAACACCATTGCACAAGTATGAATGTCACAGTACCTACCTACTTTATATGTACAAGGTTTAATATGCAAAAAAGCTTTACACGGAATACCTAAATCATTACTTGATTAATATATTTAATTTTATTTAAGCTTTACTGCAAGGGCAAATATTTTAATAACAAAAAAAAAACTTGAGATGAGGGTTACATCTTTGCAATTGTCACTAAAATACCTACTTGCTATAAAAACACACTAATGGTAATGTGTTAATGTTAATGGCTTGTAAGTCATTTTTCCCGAAAGTGCATTAAAGGACATTGCAACACCCTTAACGCAGCAAAGTGTATGCATTGCAAAAGACGTAGGGACGTGCTACGTAACTGCATTTCGGTATTGTCAGTTTTTATCCTGATCTCAAGCCTCGGACCAACAGAAAATTGATTTAAATTGTCAGAACGGACAAAATTAGCCCATTGAAAGTGCCTACAGCAGCCCACCACATGCTTGGAGGCTTACGTCATGTGAGGTACGTGTTTACCGCTAACAAACAAACATTAATATGGAAAGCTCAACTTGCCAATGTGCCAACCGACGCTGCCCCCACAAAGATGGCTATTGTCTCTTCGGAACGTGACTCCAAATTTTAATTGGACGATTATAAGACAAATGCGGGTCAATTTGACCATTACTGTTGTAGCCCTTTTGAATATGTATAATAAAATTATTAGATAAACTGGCCACTTTAATTTGTGTAAGGTTTCTAATGAGGTTATGCGCTTTCTTGTCACAGATGGCGCTTGTGCGTTGCATGCGTAAGCGCGGAGCCGGATGCGCGAAATGGATTTTATAGTGTGCGTAACTGTGCGGCTTGGATGCAGAATTCTATATTAGCGCCCTCAGTGTGGGAGCACAGATATTAATCGTGATGGCATTGTTATAGAGACATACTTACATTTATTAAAGGATATGCTAAGCTGAATGTGGAATGTTTGCGTCCGCTTACGGTAATACTCATATTTATTTAATATTAAGGTAGGTAGATCTATTTTTTCACAACTTGCGGATGTAAGACAATATATTGGACTTGGACAAGGACATAAATAAGATTCCTTTCAGAACATACCTACTTGGAACACTTAAAATTAGAGTAACATTGGCTTTATTTTTGGTTACACAAACATTATTTTTATCAAGGAATTTCGTAAAGTTGGTCCAATCAATTCATAACATATTTTAGAGCGAAATAATATTTTACTTACATTCATATAATGGACAGATCATTTTATAAAAACTTAACAAGTTGGGAAATGTGCTCATACCTTAATAATAGTTGAGTAAAAAATAATATTACCAAGTAAGTACCTCATCACATAATGACTAACGCACAAACAATTTCTTCCAAGTATCACGATATTAGCAACACAAAATAATAAAAAATCGCATCGCGCGCAGAATTAGAAATAAAGACATTCACTTGTTTTAAAATTCCGTAAATGTAGAAATAAAAACAATACTCGTACCTTAGGTGTCGTATAAATTGAGTTCTGTATAAAATGAGTACAGCGAGCCATCTGTCTGTGGGCATCGGACGCAGCATATTTTATAATTACAAGACGTCGGACAGTGAATAGCAATCATAAGGAAGAACACACACTATCGATTAGTAGACGATATACAGTCGGTTTTTATTTAAAATTTGAAATTACCTTTCAGAAGGGCAACGGATTTATTTTGAATATTGTTTGCAAATTTCTCACAGTCAAAACAATTTTTAAAATCCAGTCGAGGTAGATTTAAAATATTACGCAGCCTTTCAAATGTGTAGACTTTTTAAAAATTGTACATACATTTACATTTTTAAAATACTGCACTGATTGATTACTTAGTAAGTAAAATAACAGTACATTACAAGTATAATAATAGAAGATATGCGCATCTGCGTACCTACGTATACCACCTAATTTACACGATATCTACTTATTTATGTATAAATTCATTTAATGACACGGGACTCGACACGACCATTTTCAAAAATTATATTCGCTATCTTAATTAGACACTAATAGTCTATAATATATAGCAAGTCAGAAATAATTTGTGGTATAGAAATGCACACGCAGTTGACACTGACATTTTTTTATCATCGTGTAGGATCGGACAGTGCTCGAAAACCCTTAGATGGCGTGATCGCGCGAATGTCCTGCGGGCGATGTGGCGCGAATGCTGAGTCGAACAATATCGTAAAGACCAAGATATTTTGACCGCGTTATTGAAACAGGTGCTCGATACGTGCCGCTCACAGTACCACTATTGTTCTAGTAAATGTTTTGCTAATGGTAACTAACCAGTGGCCAAAATTTAAAGCTTTTGACCGAGTTATATAAACTTGTCTAACGAGTGTTTTGTTTTCAAACGATACAGTGAGGATTAAGATATTTGATCATCATCTTTCTCGCGTTATCCCGGCATTTTTAGCCACGGCTCCTGGAAGCCTAGTGTCCGATTGACAACTTATCCCAATAATTGGCGTAGGCACTAGTTTTTACGATATCGACTGCCATCTGACCTTCCAACCCAGAGTAATCTGATTAGTCCGGTTTCCTCACGATGTTTTCCTTCACCAAAAGCGAATGGTAAATATTAAATGACATTTCGTACATAAGTTCCGAAAAACTTATTGGTACGAGCCGGGGGTTGAACCCGCGACCTTCGAAAGTCGCACGCGCTTACCGCTAGGCCACCGCGCTCCATCAAAATATTTTGATCGCTATTGTTTTAGCGAGTGTTTGATCAATAGTTAGCGTTGTCTAGCCAGCCTAATGCTAGATGACCTTTTATTCCAAAACGGTACTTTGGTATACTCATACTCATTTATTAATAATATTATTAAATATTACACGTCAATAATTGAATTACATGAGACAGATTACATTATTTTACAGTTTTGGGTAGTGTAGGTACAAATATGTCAATTAATTTTACAATTGTGAGCTTTATGATATTAATTAGTATTGTTACATTAAATTATTTTTTGAATGACAATTAAATTATATATTGTAGAAGTCAATCAGGATGTATGAAATGCATATATGTAATTTAGGTACTTAAAAACTTACATATTCTCAACTGGACCCTAGGCTCCTAATATTAGTCGTGGCAAAAAACAAGGACAATGACAGTGAACAGGAGGTTCACTGATAACCAAATATTTTCTATAAAAATCCCGTGAGACTCAAACATATTAGATTATTTCAAATATTTTCTGATTAGAGGTGTCTTTTATGTTGTGATTTTTTAGGTTACCACGGTCTCTTTATTGGATCTAAATTGAATGTAAAAATGAATCGTGCCCTGACTTACATATACCTGCGCCTTTTATACTAGGGCACAAATTGATCCATAGTGAGATGAACAGTCATTAAATTGGCCAAAAAAACTTGATCGCACTAACGAAACCATAACTAGAAATAGAAATGGCAAAAGTCATCACTAATTCAAGTCACGCTAACATCGTACAGTGGGTACATGTGCTTAGCGGTACACTTGAAGGCGGTACGGTGCCAAATATGCACTATAACGGCCGCAAAGATCTATGATCAAAACCACCAAATAAACATGAACTAAAAATCACTCTATTTCTTTTTTAACAGAGTAAAATATCGAATGGCAAAAAATCGTGCAGAGGGCAAAGCTAGTTGCGGTGTCTATAACAATTTACTTTCCATATAAGGCTTGAAACAGGCCGACTTGGCGCAATCCAAGCCGTTATATTGTTTTATCTATCTTTAATTCGCTTATCGTTTTCATATTTGCCTTATATAATGCTTTGAGTAACAAAATTGTTAATTAAATAGATTTATTGTGAAACAACCTAATAATTTAGTAAATTATTTTATTACATTAAAACACAATACAGAAATACAATGTCAAAAATTATACAAATATTAATAACTACCTAAAATCTAAAAAAAAACTACATACAATTTCATCAACAATACCTAATATATTTTAATATAAAAAAAAACACACACACAAATACAAAACAAAACACAAAGCAGTAAGCAACAGTCAGTCAAAAATCCCACCCCGCGTCATCCCCGGCGCAAAGGTGCCCAAAACGCTCGCCGCATTACCACGCTGAACCGCATAACCTCTGCACCAAGAATGACCCGGAGCGGGGATCCAGGCCCTTATTCCGCAAACGGTTCCCAACCTCCTTGAAATTATTACCTAATAATTATGTTTATTTCCATACCAATATACTTGTTTCCCATGAAAAGAAAGAAAAATAAAAACTGCTTTATTTCATTAATCGATCTTTAAAAAGCACAGTCATTTTAGTTTTCTCATAGTTAGTCAAAAGTCACGTACCTGGCTTGCAAGTAACTCTTTGATCATTTTAATTTCAAAATAAAGGTTGTACTTACGGACATAGCAGCTCGGCGTTAACAAATGTCGTGACATACTTAGGTACAGACATACCGGTTCAATGACTTTAGGTCATTTTCAAACTCGATGACTAATTGACGAACCAACACAAAAAACGTAGGAGTTACGGAATCCGATAATTAAGCTGTAGCACGGTCCTCGTTGCTTTAACGCCTTGTATTTGTTTACCTATATGCATACACACCCACGGTATTCTAATTTACTTTTTTAAACATTCTTAAAAGGCATAGAGTATTTTAGCCAGAGTATATATATATATATATATATATATATATATATATATATATGCAGTGAAAAATGCAGTGTTATATATATATATACTCGTATATATATGAAATAAAACTATGAAAACGGATTATATCGCGTATATTGAATTTATAATACATCCCGAACCCGTTGACCACGAACGCTGTAAAGGGTTCGAAACGTCGGGATGTATTATAAATTCAATATACGCGATATAATCCGTTTTCATAGTTTTATTTCAGACGTCGACAATTGTGTCACCCGTTGACCACGAACGCTGTAAAGGGTTCGAAACGTCGGGATGTATTATAAATTAAATATACGCGATATAATCCGTTTTCATAGTTTTATTTCATGAGTAACTATCGCGGTAACCAAAGACAATATTCGTATATATATGTTAGGGTGCTTCTTATTTTGTCGAAGTTGTATTTTTCTACGGAGCACCCGCTTAATGTAATACCTACCACTAAAAAACCAATGTAATGTTTTTTCAAAAATTTTAAATACATTTTAGGGGTCTCTAGTGTCGCTATCGCGCTTTGAAAATTTAGAGCTTCCATACAAATTTATTTTGTGGGACAATGAGTCAGGGTGTATTAATGTGCAACTTAACATAATAATGACGCCGCTGATTTAAAAAAATATATTTTATTAATATTTTAGGGGTTCTACGTATTGATTTAGAGGTGCGACAGTGCGACAGTGCGTCCATACTTTCCGTTCCTTTAAACACAAATAAAAAGTATTAAAAAAAAATGCAGTGTTATTTTATGTTAAATTGGACATTAATACATATTGAATCGCCGTTTCACAATGAAAAATCGAAAAAAAAACTTGTATGGAGGGTCCAAATTTACAAAGTGCGGTAGCGACACCTAAATAGTATTTAAAAATCTGAAAAAAAAAACATTGGTTTTTTAGTGGTAGATATCACATTCAACCCGCTTAATGTGCCCCGTACAAAAATATAACTTCGATGAAATAAGACGCACCCTATAATATACGTAGTTTAAAAACAAGTAACGAAACCTGGGCTTCAAAATAACAGCTGAGGATAGAGGTCACCCACCACTTCATACACATAATTTGTGGCAAATAAACTGAAATCTAATAAAAATATTCAGCTGCTTTTGCAGTTTGTTGTTTTGGTGTAACATTGTATCTTGTATCATTCATTCATTCATTCATTGTATCTTGCATAATATGTTTTAGATATCAAGGTCAGTTTTCTAGCATATGTAAGTATCTGACTTTTTTACTTTACTTGTACTCGGACCCGGGTATGTCCTTAAGGACCCGGGTATGTCCTTAAACTACGTTCAAAAGAGAGGTATGGGCACTGTGAATGACATCTCGCTTTGTGTGGTGGGGCACAGGACAGCGGATGTCATTCCAGATCTAGAGCAGAGCCCAACTGGGGAGGTACCTCCACCTTACAGAAAACCGCAGCCAAATAACACTAGACCCTACTAATAGTGTTGTGTTCCTGCCGGTGAGTAAGGTTGCCAGAGCTCGAGGGAGAGGAGTGTTAGGGTCGGCAACGCGCATGTAACTCCTCTGGAGTTGCAGGCGTACATAGGCTACGGAGACTGCTTAACATCAGGCGGGCCGTATGCTTGTTTGCCACCGACGTAGTATAAAAAAAAAACTTGTGCAACAAACTTTATACGAAACCTTGATTATTATAATATAATGAAGTCATGAACGAACGTATCTGACTAAAATTTATGGTATTTCTGGTGAATGTTGATTTTGTAATTGCATTGTCATTTGATTCTCCTTGAAAGTCATATCGTAAGCTATCCTTATTAAATTCGCACCTGCTTTACGTTTATTTTTGTTTTCCGTGAGCTCTTCTTAAGTGCCCTAACGACTATACTCGTAATGTTTAATGCCAAAACCATCTAGCTAGTTTCGCCAACTCAAACAATTAGTTCCCGGCGGCATCTCACAGCGAAGCGGTACTTTTATTCCGCCTAAGATACCCATCACATACGTGAGTGTTGTCCCAAACTCCACGGAACGCATCTATGAACCTCTTTATTACTCTGCTTTAGTCATTTGTAAGATTTTCTCATAATGATTGTCCCCAAAACGAGCGTTTGCGCCGTCAAAAGTCTTTGTCTAATCGTTGGTACGAATGTTGTTCTGTTTTATGTTGTAGCACGTGTCGTGCTTGAAGTGTTCCTGGTATAACATTAGTTTCAGGTCTTCCTTACAACTATCTAAAATATACAATACTGGAAGACGCGTTCAGTTTGCTTTTTTCTTTGCAACGCCAGAAATTCACAAAATCACCTCATTTATATCTATAAAGGGGAATAAACAGCAAGCATTGCCAAATCTAAGCCTAAAGCACGTTCAAAACTCTCGAAAATTTTGCACTTGCAATAGAAAAAACTCTGGCATTGATCCTGAATGGCATGTTGCCAAAATGGTGTTGAACGACAACCGATTAAGCAGCTTTGTCGAAGACATATGTCGCATTAGATTCGTTAGCATATCAATAATTCATAGCGCAATGTTTCGCATCAGCCACCGTTACTTGGAAGCCTTACGCTGTTCATTAGTAGTTTAATCGCGGGGTGCTTTGGCAAAACCGCTGGGCCACATAGCTTTGAACAAGGAGACTTTCCAATTGAAGTGGCCAAACTACTTACAAGCTAAATATTACTGAATATTAATCGAATCCTTGGAGATTTACTCCTTGGAAAAATACATGTTACAGCTATCCAAATTGAAGACATCCTAATTATACCTCGTAATAGTATCATCAATTAAGAAATACCAGTAATGCCAGGAGATAAGGATAGTGCAAATATTAAATAAAAATTATAATTAAACAATTATCTGCATCTGAATATAGGCATTTTTATGCGATTAACTAATTGGTAGCTGTTTTCTCTTACACATTAGTCAATAAATGTACAATCAGCCGCAAATGTGTATGGCCATAAATATATTCATTCATAATCTGCTGATGCAATTTGCAGTTACTGTACATAGAGTACCTATAGATAATAATATAACTATTATTTGCGTAGAAATTTAACTAATCTACTTGAGTAGTCAGTACCTGTCTTTTCGTATTGTTCAACATCTTCGACGGTGTTAGTAAGCCGGTCGTATCTATACGGTTCGTGTATTGACGATTTAATTACACTTGATCCGGCTATTATTCGATACTGCGATGTGGGTGTCCGATATACGTATGCAAATAAGTAGGTGCCCGGTACGAAGGCACGGGGTAACGTGGCAGTATTTTAGGATTTCAAATCACATTAACACGCACTCTTGCATTGAATAGGTAGGTTTCTGGCTCATACATAGTCGAATGACATTTACTTCGTTATCCTTTCGGAGTCGGCAAATATCATAACTGGCTTAACGAAGATTTAGCAATGCTAATAGTAACACTGTTTAATAGTAATATTGGATGAGCGTATTACAATTAGTTAGTATTACGACTGTGAAGGTCCAGCAATGATCCCACTAGCATAAAATGTTCATCGTATACAGAAATAGTAGGATCACATTTAGCTTTATAATTTTATGTTCTTACGAGGACAAGGAAGAATATTATACACAGAGTATATTGCATGGAATGGTATTAATAAACGTATAAATAAAGCGTTTAAATGTTTAGTTTATAGCTAATGAAAGTTCTATGTCAGATATGAATCAAGCTTTGTTGCACATTTGAGCCAATTGAAGATTATGTTAATTGAAAAACTACGCAATATTGAATTTAAACGTGAATTCATATTGGTTTAGAAATTATTTAAGTTATTTTATGTACCGCAAATGGAAATGCATGTGTGATAACGATTGGCTTATATTGCGCCATCGCGCGTTTACGATTTGTTACGAGTATCCCCTGTAGATAGTTGAATAGTACATTACGATACAAAATATTAAGATTTCACTCACTATTGTTTTTAATCGCTTTTGGCGGATTTGTCGGATGTTTCGGATTCGTCGGGAATCCTTCCTCAGGCACGAAGTGTCCGCGGCGGTTGTGCTCCGTGCACCGTACTGATCTAAATATTTTGAAATATGTCTCACGATAGTTTAATTTCGATTACGATACAAGTACGAAAAGTAGGAAATTCGCAACGAATGGCGATAAATTAAAACATGATTGAAGGGAGTGTATCAAATCAGCACGAGTTGCGAATTACCTATTTGCACGTGTATCGTTCAACGTTTTAGAAGCCCTTTAAATTTTCGAAATAGGCACGTATAGTGCTAATTACCGCACTAGGGCGGTAAAGTAGCACCATATGTACTATAAAATAACATAATATAAGTAGAGTTGATATTCTATGACAGTCGAAATCTCCAGGGCAAGAATGACAATTTGTACCTACGTACTAAATTAATGGCCTGTTTCGCTGTTCATGATATTTTCATCTAGAGTATTCGTAGATCAGTTGCTCTCTTGGGAAATGTCAACATACTCTTATCAAAAAGTTACTGCATTGAAGTAAGTACCTACGCTACGTACCTACTGACTCTTTTACGCACCTGACACTAAAAAAAATTTCTTCGTATAAACCTTGTTCTCGTATGGGTTTACTTGTATGTGATATGCTGTAGACTCTTTTAAACGATGGTTTATGTCGAAGCATCTGTTTCAAAACAGCACAACACTGAATAAATCACAAGGCTGTAATTCACCGGGCGGTACACATCCATTAGACGCCAGAATTTTCGCTATAGAAAATGCATTTTCCAGTTCACGTTATATAGCCTGCATTTAAGTTAATTATGGGATTACATTGGGCTGCATTTAAAGTAGTATTTTGGTAATATAATAGTCAGATGGCACGCCCGATAAGTGCCAACCCAATACTTGGAAAGCTCAACTCATTAGGCATTCGGGTCGCAGAACGTATTCGGGCGAACAAACGAATATAATAATTATGTGGATGAATTAGAGCGAATTAACGGTAAGGTTGGTTGTTACCTGGTTTCATATCATAGATATTTCAGCACTTATGGGGGTGCATGTTTTGAAGATGTACAGCGAGATGCAAAATTGTTTGGACTCATTATAAATGGAATTCATTCATAAAGTGGCCATGCGCTGTTGCTTCTGGGTGTACTTACATACCTATACATACCCTTATTACCTGACTTTAAATGATGCAGGCGTTTTTTTCTACTTCGTAGTAATCGAGTTTCTCGTATATAGGTAGGTAAGCTAGAATTATAATTTTACAAAGATAAAATAAATATCACACAGATGAATTTCTAACTTTCTGTTAAAAAACATTAAGCAAGCCAAAATTATGTCAAATGATTGTAGTAAAAAGGAAAGGTGCATGTTATTTAAAAATATTGTGCTGCCTATGTCTAGAATGAATTGGTCAAGTGAAACCTGGGTCCTTTTAAAGCGGAAAAGGGTTATGATGATAAGATTAAATTACCAGACCAGTGAATTACAAGTAGGAGAATGTCATAAACACATAGGTACGAGTATATTACTGGTTTGACTTTATATAGCGAAATGAAATTCAGTAATTTTAGTACTATTATATAAAAGAAGTGGTGGTAGAAGCGAAATTCAATACCAGCAAGGTGAATCGTAAATTACAATAACGTGGGCATACATCGAATTTAGCATTTCTTAAAATGTGTTTTGCCGATTGACGAATGTGCTACTGGCCCGTCATGCTAATCAGCTTGCTTTATTTGATGAATATGTAGTAAACGTATTGAGTTAAGAGATACCGCTGCCTTATCCTGAGTTATGTTATGTGCGACTATCAGTCTTACTTGAATTAAATTTATTTATATTTTCTGCTATGTATCAAGCATTCCTCTTCGGTGGGGTTTGGTATATATCATTTTTCTCTCCCCAAACAGTATTTAATAACTCTGTAACAACTGTAATCTGACCCTATTAACAACGTAGACTCTTTGTTTTTAAAACAGCACATTACTTATAAAGACTGGAAAATATTTGCAAAAGTGATATAAAAAGGTAGGAAAAGCGACGGTTTGTATCACTACACAAAAAGGAAATTCCCATTCTAAATGAAAAAAAACATGCGCGTAGGAAGGACCTTTATGTTTATAACCTAAAAGTCCGAAAAATAAATTCAATATGATTTGTTGTAAGAAATTCAACTTTTCTCCAAGTCCATCGGTGGTTAATAGTTTCAGTATTTTGCAGTTTGTATAAATTTAGAAGTGTACATATGTATGTCAGTATATGTTCGGGTCGAGTATGACTGCTTACAGAACATAAAGTTACAATTGACTAAGCAGGCTAGTATTTATTTCATTAGCCTAAATATAATTGGTGTGTTGCTAGCAAATAATAATGAGTAATCTAAATTGAGCAATAGTGATTTACCATTGCCTTCTTTGACTCATATGGTTCTGGGAAACCAGCTAAACGTGCATTGCTTAATTAATACATTTTACAGTTTTCCTAAACATTTGTCTATTATAAATAGTTACATAGGTGAACAGACTTACTCGTAAGTATGATTTGTGCAGAATGTGGCGCGTCGAATTTTTTTCTTTCACTAGGGCCTTATGTGCTAGATAATGATATCATCGTTTTCTGAAGCTAAATATGTGGTAAATACAACTGTGATGATTCATCGGGTGCTAAGTACTTAGTGTGATACCTATATATATAAATTATAAATATTAAAAATGTTGTATTTTTTTTTTCTACCATGTACATTTTTAAACTTGAATATAAATTATAAAGGAATGGGCCAATGATTACGCGATATTACAACAATTTTCAGCACTCGTGTACTAATTAGAACTTACAGTAATTTTATTTTAGTTTAGTACCTATAAGTAGGTACTTACCGTATAAAAAGTAGCTTAACGCGTATTTTTAGAAAGGAGTGCGCAATTAAAATGCCCGTCAAACCCACAAACAGTTTAAGAAACATAAAAAGAACAACGTTTTCCTTATTTTATTAGTATTCTGCGAGCGATGCGAGTAAAGAAATTTGTGACCTCCGAATGGGATGAGTCATTTTGGTGTTCATAAAGTTCTAAGTACATACCTCACGGAATAGTAATCGTGGTCACTTAAGGCCGTTCCATCGATTTGCCGCTATCACTGTCACATTTCGCAAGAAAAAACGGGAAAGACCATGCGCGCCAAGTGTCAATTTTGATCGAATTTTGTCGACTTTTATTTATTTTAAAAACGTTGCCCTACAATATCAAAATTCGAAAGCGGTAAAATTACTATTTAAGTTAAAATTGTTTTTTCTTCTATTTTTTGTTTATAGTGTCACATAATAATTTTAATAAAGTTGGATTAAAAGTCCTAGTAAGAGGTTACTTTGGAAATAAATTGTATCGAGCGAAGTGTCATAAATGTCATAATTCGTGTATCGGAAGCTTATAAATTAAATATAATATAATCAAGAACTACATATTATATTTTTTCCACATCTACGAAACGTCTCTTAGAAAAATATGATCATAAAAGGAGAATTTTCGCCTTCTGGCTCAGAGAACCGCCTTAATTGATATTATTCATGGACACAAATGAGCCACAACGACTAAATATTGAGAAATATGCGAGTATCGCACCTGCAAACGAATATTAACTCTAGGAAATTCAATTACATATGTATCTCCTACAGGGTCAAGCGTCATGGTTCATAAAATTGTAATCATAGTAATGCATATTGTACTTATATGGTAGTAAAGTAAGATACAGGATGAGTTTAAAGTTTTTATCTCATAGTTCAAATTACACTTTATTTTGCGTAGAAAAATCGTACAAATACGTATTTTAAGTTATCGTTAATCTTTGACAACATAAATTATTCCATACCCATCATTTCAATGGTGTAAGGTCTGTTTTTTATTCCGTAGACTAAAATGACGTTTCATGTCTAAGACATGACATTTCTTAGTACTACATGAAATGTCATTTTAGTCTACGGAATAAAAAAACAGAATTTAGGTAAGTAACATTAAGTTAGTAATCCCTAAGAAAAATTCAGTTAATTTAATTTCACAAGCACCGTAAACGGTTGACCACCTTAGAAAAACAACTCAGGTTCAACCTACTATCGTTTAAAAGGCAGTAAACAAAATTATTTCGACCCACGCCAGCAATTAGTTCGGCTAGTATAAATCGGACGTTCCCTCGAACTGAATACGAGACATGTCTCTAAATAGAGCGCTTAAATCGCCTTAACACTTTTCTAAACGAGGTATTTATTACGTACTTATATTTGGTTTGATGAGTTCCAGATACTACTGTTACTCCGTGAAGATGAAATATCGAGAACTCGCCATAACAAACCCCCATTTGAATTACTATTTATAACGTAAATGACCATGTCCGCTTTAAATTGCCTTATTTTTTCGACACATTTTTGACTAAGTATCTACATTTAGTTGGTAGTATGGTAAAAGTTGGGAAACATTCATTACCTTAACATCTTTATTGTGATCTTTATATTATGCTGGTTAACATTTTCGGGTAAACAAGTCGCTATCTCTTTTCTTTGTCACATTCAATTAACTTTTTCCTCTAGCATAACTCAAAAATTTGTACCTAATATATTAGTTTGAATCTTAATGTTAATCTCAACGCTGAAAGGACGAAATTATTTTGAATCGTGTATAAGAGAGATTTTTATGAATTCGCGGCAGGTCTATGCGAAGTCTATAATGTAATATATATCTGTAAACTGAATTAAAACCCCGCACGCCACGCAAATGTGAATAATTACGTATTTAATAATGCTTTTGTTCTCGGAAAGTCGACGAGAAAATTCAAGTAATTCAATTGTGTTTAAGACTGTTTAATTCGAACGGGGAAGCATGCTCGTTGCTTTCTAAAGACTGTTTTGTACAATTTTTATAGTGCGTTAGGCAAAATTGCGAACCTTTAAACAAAGGAACGCAATTTTATATTTGTAGTTTCAAACGAATATATCAGTACCTATGTTGAGTAGGTGTAGTATAGTATTGTAGCGGATAAAACAACGCTCCTGAAATACCTGCCATCCTGGAATTATTTTACAAAATGAGATATATAATATACAGGTCCCGACCTAAAGTATCTGTCACAGAAATAAAACTATGAAAACGGATTATATCGCGTATATTGAATTTATAATACATCCCGACGTTTCGAACCCTTTACAGCGATACAATCCATTTTCATAGTTTTATTTTATGAGCAGCTATCGCGGTAACTGAAGACAATATTATCTGTCACAGTCTAGTTTTACTTTATACAGGGATTGTAATAGATGTCATATATTAAAGAAAAAGTGACGAAGCCCTCCAGTGGTGAAGGCCGGATTCTATTCGAATTTATATATAGTAGTGTGACTACTTAAAAAAACACAAATCAAAATATTTAATAAAATAATTTGATTTGGTCCCAAACTTGTTTATATACAGGGACTTATCTCTTTTTGATAAGGTGTTAGTAAATGTTCAGATACTTTTGACGAGTAGTCTGATCCGTTACTTTTGATGGTGACTGTGTTGTGTAAGACTGGTAACTCACTCAGTTATATTTTTCTCGGATTTTCATTTCGTGTCTTTAACCAATATGTCAAACAATATATGTACCCAGTGTCAGTGGCGTTTTATATAGGAAGGTACCGAAAAATACGGTATACTTTACTCTGGCTTGTTGGCCGTACACACTGTGAAATTAAATGTTTAGTACGGATAAAGTTTGCTTGATAAAGCTTGTAAAAATTGGAATAACTAAAGCTAGAGGAAGTTATTTACATGTTTTGTTTTGCAAGAACAAAACATTCAAGAATGGAACTTTAAAATCTGAGTTTTTATCCAACTTTTTGTATCGATAGAACTGTAATTGCGACTTCCTCCTACAAGCTCTACAGAACCCAAGTTTTAACATGCATCATTCAAGCTTAACAACTTCTGTTGCGCGTGAGTGTTAACTAGGTGCAAATTTCGTTCAAGATAACTTGTAAGTGACTAAGATTCGTTCACACGAGTCGGGATTCTATATTATTTAGGATGCATACAGTTAAAACTAAATTCACACTATTTTGATGTAGACTGATCTGATTATTGATCGGCTCATTAATGTTTGTGATCAAAAAATCATAATTTGTTAGTCTATGACTTGGCATATTTTACTTTTAAAATGTATGGAAGGTCATAAACTTTTTTTTTCATCAAACAATTTATAATTGTATAGTACCTACATTGGCATTAGCTTAATGGCATATCCTTAGGAAGCCTGACATTTCATTTCATTTCATTTATTTACAAATAAGCTTACAGTCTATAACCAAGGCGCTAATATGTTATACATCCACCTATCCAAAGTGGCCCTGACCCGGAAGATGCCCGGCGAACGGAAACATAGTCGCTCTAAATTTACTTACTTGGCGCCGTTCCGTGGAGCAAGAGTTGGGGGTGTATTGGGGATGGGGTGGGAGGAGATTTGCCAAGCTGCCCAGGACCGGAGTCAGTGGAAGAATATGATTCGCGCCCTACACCCGACAGGGGGTAACAGGATGAAAAGAAAGAAGAATAGTACCTACAAAAACAGGCCAAGTGCGAATCGGACTCACACACGAAGGGTTCCGTACCATTAACTATAAAAACGGTCACCCATCCAAGTACTGATCCCGCCCGACGTTGCTTAACTTCGGTCAAAAATCACGTTTGTTGTATGGGAGCCCCACTTAAATCTCTATTTTATTCTGTTTTAATATTTATTGTTATAGCGGCAACCGAAATACATCATATGTGAAAATTTCAGCTGTCTAGCTATCACAGATCACGAGATACAGCCTGGTGATAGACGGACAGACGGACAGACAGACGGACAGCGGAGTCTTAGTAATAGGGTCCCGTTTTTACCCTTTGGGTACGGAACCCTAATAAAGATATCCTAAAATATGAGTCACATATAGAAAACAAGTCAGCAACATCCACTTTTTTACCTGTGGAAGTTGCAGATTTGATCGTCAACGTACCTACTTCACATTATACTACTCGTAGATGGCAAACTTTTAATAAGTACCTTATTAAAAATTTTGTTGATAATATAATTCAAACACAAAATATTCACTAAGAAGTCACTATAGAATATTTCTATACCTCGGCATCACAACAGCTTTGGTTTGAACTGCGATTGTTCTATGAGAGGCGTTAAGTCACCGCAACTTTTCCGGTTTACAGTTTTTTTTTTATAATAGCGCTACAAACTCCATTAAACAAATATAAGAACTGCCTTTAATGAACTTCCGAATAAAGAATTTTTAGAAGTTCCAGCAATAAATGTGATTTATTACACGGGGGCTTCAGTTGTTAATCCAGCCCAGGAAATTAAACGAGGAATTACCATAATTGATACGGCTGGCGTGAATCGGCGTAGAAAACTGCGCAGAGATGTTTTTGAAAGGGGATCTTAGGTTTATCCGACTCACGGAGAAGAGAGGGTAATGTTTTTGAGTGCCGGACCATTTGTGTTTTTATTTATTTGACACGCTGTACCTTCTATAATACATGGTTGACAGATTAAGTCATTATTAATATTAAGGGGCCCACTGACTATCAGTTCGCCGGACGATATCGGCCTGTCAGTTAGAACAAAAATTTGACAGTTCCGAACAACTGACAGGCCGATATCGTCTGGCTGACTGATAGTCTGTGGGCCCCTTTATGTTCCTACAAAATATATAGAACCACTCTAACGACATCACATAAGGTAAAATTCGTCAAATATTATATGCCAATTAAATAAACATAGGTTTACCTTTACACACACCCATAAAAAACATCCTCCCTTGTTCAGTAATCAGACAAAACATATTAGGTATTAGGCTTCAATGTATATAATACCTATTTAAATTTTTGAATATTTATTTATATTTTAATGAACGAGGCCTTCCTCTATTGTGAGTATTCTTTTGTCGGCTATAGTATTGTAATGAAACTAATGAACTAATGAAAGCACGCGCTTTTCATTTATTTACATATTGTAGGTATCTTTTCTATTAAGCAATAAACTGAATGCTAGAATTTGGCTAATGGCTAGTTCGTACAAGCGATATTACTTTCCACAAGGAAGACTGCACTACGCAAGGCATAGAGTAAGTAAAAGTAATTTTTTTTAAACAAATTTTGACAAAACAAAATTAAAACAAGCTTCAAGCAACCAGTTGTGCCAGTACGCCAATCTCGCCGTCAATTATCGCCAAAGCCTCGCAATTAGCACATGCAGATATTACGCCAGCACGATTTGCTCTAATTGCAAGACAATTACACACTTAATCGGTCGAAACTATGGGAACTTGCAGTACCAACAAGGCAGGTATAATTGCTTGATTCGTTTTCAATTGATGCTATTACAATGCGGGGAAGGCGAATACTTGGTGTACTTGAAATGTTTGTGGGTGATTTTATTTGTGACTAGTTGTGCCTGCTGCTTCATCCGCGTGGGATTCAGTTTGTCAGATCTCTGTAACTTTGAGGGGATAGATGTCCTGACTTTTAGAAACTTCCCCTAGAGTTGTTTCTTAGGGTTGTTCCTTTGACGACCGGTCTGGCCTAGTGGGTAGTGACCCTGCCTATGAAGCCGATGGTCTTGGGTTCGAATCCCGGTAAGGGCATTTATTTGTTGTACTCATGGATGTTTTTTTTATGTATTTAAGTATTTGTATATTATGTATATCGTTGTACCCACAACATATTATATTAAGTTTTATTGAGCTTTCCGTGAGACTTAGTCAATTTGTATAAGAATGTCTCTATAATATTAACTTTTTTTTTGCATTTCATTAAAATGGGTTCACTAGTGTACCATTTCAATTCAGTCAAAATGGCATGCCAAAAAATAGTCAATGTTCATACAGTCGTATAATTAAACCTTCCCGTTTTCCGCCAGTTCGGTAAATATGGCCCTTATATTTTTTTAACCATAAAACCCCCTTAACACTAAACACCTTTAAAACATCATAAACTTACTAATAAATATTATTACAATCTATTTAATAACTTAGCGCAACAGAAATTGATTAGTATCGACACGCGTCAGCAAAAAAAAAAACAAACCCCACCTATTCATTGTACGAATTAATCAAATCATTCAAGATCCTTATCGGGTGTGTCTTTAAAATTAGAGCAGGATAGAACAATTGTTTTCTCTCGCCCACGAGCGCATTCCGGACTTGTTGGTATTTTTTTTATTTTCTATAGATACGTATAACGGATTGTAATCATCTCATTGTGCGAGCTAAGATGTATCTTTCATGTGTATGGGTCGGACGAAAATGTTGTTGTTATATTTTAAGCTGTACATATTATAAAGGTTTACGCGTGGAACATTCATTTATAAATAAATTTAAAAAAATTTACCTATAAAACTTTTAATATACCTAATATAACTGGTAAGTATGTTGGCAACAAGCGCTTTTTAAGCTGTTAGTCCTTTAAAAAAATAAAACGATAATCAAAAGTAAAATAAAAAACCGGCCAAGTGCGAGTCAGACTCGCGCAAGAAGGGTTCCGTACCATCACGGAAAAAAACAGCAAAAAAATCACGCTTGTTGTATAGGAGCCCCACTTAAATATTTATATTATTCTGTTTTTAGTATTTGTTGTTATAGCGGCAACAGAAATACATCATCTGTGAAAATTTCAACTGTCTAGCTATCACGGTTCATGAGATACAGCCTGGTGACAGACAGGCAGACGGACAGACGGATAGACGGACAGCGGAGTTTTTACCCTTTGGGTACGAAACCCTAAAAATAACATGATTGCTGTTTAAAGTAAGTTTTTTTAGGTCTAGCATTATGGTAGTTCTCCATAATGTTCTCTAGACCTAAAAAATAATATGGGTGTCTGTAAAGTCGGTTTACTGATGATAATATTTCGGACGTCATAAGATGTCACATTGATGAAAAATTGCATTCAACGTGGCTGTAACGTTACCATGGAGATCTGTCCACAACGTTACCATGGAGATTTGTCCACAACGTGATACTTTTTCGTGCATGCTACCGGTGTTCATCGATTTATAAGACGTTATGACGCCAAACAACTTACTAATTTTAAGATGACGTCACATAGCCTATGTCACTCGGGATGACGTAAGGGTTCTAATGATACCTCATACATGTATTTTGTTAAAATTCCGAAGTTATGATGGAATAAAGAAACCTAAAAGCAGTCCTTTATTGGGCAGTCGTGAAAAATGCATGACTACACACAGCTGAAGCTGCCTCATATTTATATTTATTTACAAACTTCAAAAGCAACTATGTGGTTTTACGTCCCGAACTTTCTTTCACCCGTACCAAGATAGTTGATCGGATAAAACAACATGTGTTTCTTCACCTAACGAATCTTCCACAGTATAATGAGTACAACAATGTAAAGTGGGGCCGTATTTACATAATGTCAACTAAGTAGGTGTAGGTGTGTCACTCTACGAACACTCTAATGTCATTAATCGAACGCACGGGAATGTTATTGTTGTCCCTCTGTATGTTATTTAACTGTAGACTTTTGATCGTATCTGTGATTATGATTAAGAGTCATTTGATTTCACTATCTGTCTCTTTTTCTCTCGCTAGTACTTGTTTTTGCTAGCTACATTTAATTAGAATGTAATATGGTCTGCTTCTGTTCATCGCCTTTGTCACACTCACAAATGAGGAGAATCAGATCACGATTTCTTTCGTTAAGCTTTCTATTTGGTAAAAGGCTAAACCAGCTCGTGTTCTTTTCTATGAGTGTACCTTACTTTATATTAAAAAATAATTATTTCTACTCAAAAATTATTTTACAGTCAGTACTTCACGAACTCGTATTTGTACTTACGTTTCCAAATACATTTAACCGTTATAAGACTTATAAGCTTAATTTCAGATGTACAAAAGTGTTAGGCTTTCTGTACGTTTTTGTATGTAACGAATGATCCTACACAATCAAAAGCCTACTAGCCTAAAAGTCGAGCATAAAATGCTCATTTTATTAGGTAAGTAACATAATTTATATATATCGGGCACAAAATTAGTAAATGAATTATATTTAAGATTATAATTTTTAGAAGCGAATGTCAAAGAGTAAGGAGATCGTTTTCTGAATACAATGGGCGAGGAGGATCGCCGGCACTGACACCCCGCGGCGTCTGCGCATTTAAATAAGGAAATACAAAACGACTTAAGCGACACACACACCAAGTAAAAATACAGCCTTTTCAACTATTTAAGGTAGCTTTTTATACTGCTTATCTGTGGAACTTTATTCGCTTACAAATAAAAACTAAAATAGTATCCCCAAGACGTTCATAAGAAGCCACAATAATAAAATAAAAACTCGAATAAAATCCCTTATGTAAATTAAATTTATAGATCGTCTTTGTGATAATAAATTGTATATTTTAACAGGAAAATTTTGTCGTTTCTGTATATAGTGTCAGTTGTTTTGGATGACAACGTGAAATTGAACCTTAACACGCAAATTGGATTTTAAAAGCAATTAAAAATAAAATAACTATTCATATTTGAGAATAGCAACGAGTTTCACAAACGTTTAATATCACTTAATTTAAACTAAATATATTTGTATAAATACAAACAAATTGTTGTTTAATCGTTAAGTGAGATAGACGGCGCTTGATTTAGTCTCTAGATTTGTTTTAATTTATCACAATCTACATTTTATTTTATAGGCAAGTTTTATTGGCAAACAATCTCTTGTTGAATGCTAAAAAGATCTAAATTAGGGTTAATAGAAGTCATTTGTCTAACAAAAATCGGCCAAGTGCGAGTCTAGCTCGCGCAAGAAGGGTTCGGGTTAAAGATATTTATTATTCTCAAAAGAAATTTACATTTCACTTCATGAGACTTAAAAACTATTTACATTCATGTCATGCAATTGCGCCCGTGAGCATTGAATTTATACTTACATTAAATATTTACATTATTTACATATATCACTATAACAAAATTGCGTTCCATTACGCAACAAACGGCAAAAAAATCACGTTTGTTGTATGTGAGCCCCACTTAAATATTTATTTTATTCTGTTTTTAGGATTTATTGTTATAGCGGCAATAGAAATACATCATCTGTGACAACTGTCTAGCTATCACGGTTCATGAGATACAGCCTAGTGACAGACGGACGGACAGACCACGGACAGCAGGGTCTTAGTAATAGGGTCCCGTTTCAGTTCAGTTTCAGTTTCTTTATTCATAACAAGAGTTACATGTCAATTTTATTATACATATTTACATCTAATACTATACTATTGTATTATTATATTATTGTACGTTCTGTAAGTTTGTCTATCTATCTAATTCGAATTTTCCACTCATTTACTCTAAGGTTAGCTGGAAGAAATCCCTTATAGGGATAAGCTCGCCTTTGTACCTAAATTTATATGAATTTCATGTTATCAATTTTTTGTTTTGTACAATAAAGTGATTTACTACTACTACTACTACTACTACTACTACTACTAATACGGATTTTGAGTACGGAACTCTAAAAAGCAAGTAGGTGCTTGTAATGCACTGACAACACACACTGATACAATTATAAAGCGTCGTTTGAAATTTATAAGAACAAAGACAATAAATAGGTCTTTAAGTAAAAGTATTACGTCAAAAACTGACTGTAAAATTATTACTTAATGAAACAATAATAGTTTATTTATTTATTTATTTCCTTTCAAGTATTTACAATGGTTTCTTAAAACTAGAACTAAAACAGAACTTGTACTATAGAATAAACAGGACTCCGAATATCCGAACGAAAACCACCGAAGTAACGAAAAACGATATGAAAAAGATTAAAATTTAAACAAATAACGATGATTTAAAAAATACTGCGTGTTTCTTTTCAAGACTGGTCCCCTTGGCTTGCCCAAAAATTGAGAGTATAAGTTGGGCCACTGGCCAGGCATTAGGATTAATCACGAGTTTGTAAGGTATGTTTCGTTCGCCTGAGCGTTTAACTCTCATGCTCGAAAAACTATTGGAATAAACTAAGCTAACCTGGTCTTCTATTCTCCCCTATTTAATAACATAGAAAAGAAAATAACAGGCAAAATATATTTGATAGGCTCCACATCTTATCAATCATTCCACACAATCCCCAGCAATTCAATTGTTTGAATCATTCGCGTTTTCATTCATCCAACCGTTCATGAGTGAATCATTAAGAATTAAAACATGGCTAATGCATTATGGTGTGACAACGGTGGCGGCCAGACCAGACACCTCTGCTTCGAGAGACAACAACGAGGCCAGAATAGATTAAGCCGCTGGCCTATGTGTTAGTCTACAAATAAGGTGCTTAGTTAATTTGGTCGGCTTATATTTATTGTATTAAGCCTTTCTACAGTAAGTACTTTGGACCACCCGGTTGTTTTAGTGGTATGCTCCACTCTACACCTATGCTTGATTGAATGATCATTACTAATTTGAATTAAAAACTACTTGTTTTTTTCTTCATATATTGTAATTAAATAAGCGATAAGACCGCCTGTTGTTTCCTCAATCTAATAACCAGTGTGCAGTGCTTAGTAGTAGGCAGTTAGACTATGTACTTATATAACTGAACATGCGATATATATATTATATATAATCATTTATAAACCTTTAAAGAGGTTTTAATTCATTTTAATGCTATAAAATCAATGTTGTTTCGACAGTAAATAACATGTTGCGATAATTAATAACTAGCCATTAGTTTAAGTGATCTTTTCTGCTACCGTAGAAGGAAAATACTATTAATTAATTCGAAAAACACTCCCAATTCTCCTGTAGGAATACATGGTAGCAATAGTAGGAAGGTAGGAACATGCCCATTTGAAAGACGGTCGAAAATGGAACGTTACGGTTATGAATGAAACGCCGATGGCGTCCACTTGACTGACGATTGTTTTGGATAGCACACATCATTATTACGCCCAACTTTCCACTACCGACTACTCAATAATTAATGATAGGACAATTGTTGAGTGGACGAAGCCAAACAAGTATTTGCTTGTAATTTACTGCCGTGATGTAAACATTCCTGCGGTCATGCTCAAAAAATTTGTAATAACAGTCAAGTTATCGCAACTCTGAAGAAAACACGTGTAAAAAGTAGTAGTAGTTAAATGCTAAAGCACCCACGAGATGGTCTGATGGTGTGAAGAGGGTGGTTGGCGGCAACATGCAGTGCGTGACTCATGTGGCTTATGACCGCACACTATGGAGACGGAGCATACATGGTCGCGATCCTCAGCAATGAGGGACCGAGGAAGAAGAAGAAGAAGTTAAATGCTATGCTACGAGCATTGTTTTTTTGATAACTGTCAAGAGCTTGCTGGGTGTAGGTATACTCTTTAAAAGATTTTAAAAAATATAATCGATCCTTGCAACGAAAAGCAAGGCCCATATGCTTAGCAGTACAATATCAATTCTGCTCTAAAACATATCGTTATTTTGTTTCTGGATGTAATTATAAAATTTTCTTACAAGTAGTAGTAGAAGTAAATCACTTTATTGTACAACAAAAAATGTTAACATGAAATTCATATAAATTTAGGTACAAAGGCGAGCTTATCCCTAACAAGTAAATAAGTTATTTATTAAAGTTACAAGTTTGTAGTAACTTTAATTTTTAATACCTAAAATAATCTTTACAATACACGAACATAAAAATAGTTTATAACTAACATTTTTAAATACTGAATAATGACTACCATCATAATTTGTAAGAAAATAACTCATGGTGTCAGTAATTTGAAAAATAATCTAATTTATTTTGTTATTTAAATTTCAAACTCTTCAACACAATTCAACATTACATCACATTACATTAGGGCTTCATCTAGAAATATGTAACGACTTGCTGAGTACGAGTTGCAAAATATTCACGCACATGTGAAGCGGGCTGTACGCGGGTAGCATAATGTCTGATTAAGCGCTCCTTATAAAACGCTATCAATATTATTAGCAGGTTGACCGGTAAATGTAAATAAACAGCTTAAAAATTATAAACTGCGTTTTAATGAAAATGTTATAAAGCGAGGAGCGCTCGCAAAATTGGAGGTTCTGTATTTGGGATAAGGAACCATAATATGGGTAGCACTTTCATCGAAATATAATAGAACTAGCGACCCGCCCCGGCTTCGCACGGGTGCAATGCTGATGTATTATACATAATATATAAACCTACCTCTTGAATCACTTTATCTCCTTAAGAAAACCGCATCAAAATCCGTTGCGTAGTTTTAATGATCTAAGCATACATAGGGGCAGACAGACAGCAGGAAGCGACTTTGTTTTATACTATGTAGTGATTTTAGAGAGTCGTATAAATAGGTAGGTACCGAAGTTAAACATATGTAAGACATATTCAACTAAGGTACCGTTAAAAATTCTCCATTTATCTTGATTTATGGAACTTCTGTTCTTGCCATGTAGAACATATCTGATTCGCTACAGGAAAAATCAGCAACGTACAACACTTGGTAAAACTCCGCGTGCCAATGAGTCCCGCCGTTATGTATAAAGTAGTGTGTCTATTCATGATCAGCTATTTAATAGTAAAGTAACACCTACAGTTACGCGAGCCCCTAAACCATTACCGTACCGCACGGCACGGGCCTCGCATACATCTGCTGTATTTGCATAGCGCCTGATTGGGATGCAAGATTAATTCCTATCATATTTTTTGTCTTGATCCTCATTTAGGTGCAATCATGCTGTTGAAGAAAAAATGATCATTATCATACTTCAGCCCTTAAGCTATTTTTTCAGCCGCCAAACAAAAGGGTGCTTGTTTGTTATTAGGTTTGGGGCGATAATGTAATGCAATTACTTTTTAGTGTAAAAAACGTCGAAATTCATTATTCAAGTCCGCCAGCTGGATACGCGAGGGATCATATTGATTAGGGTTTTAGTTTTTCCTAGAATATGTAAAACAAATATTCCACAAAGGAATAAATCTTTTTAGAAAAACGTAAGAAATATACATACAGCAAATTATTTTTTTATGGTTTAGGGGTACAAGCTAACAGTTGCTAATTGTACCCTATCATCTGTCAAATTCGTTGTCATATCAAATTGAATTCTTAGGAAAAATCTAGTCATTTTCTTCAAAGTAATATAAAAATAATAACAATTATAAAATGAAATAAATATAACAAATTATTTAAATAATAGTATTTAATTTTTTTTTTGATAATTAAAATCAATTTTACTGCCTTTTAACATTACCTACCGCAACTACTTATAGGTAATTTAAATCAATTTAGAAAAATAGAAAGACCATTTCAATAACGCTAAGTTAAAGTGCCATTAGCGTGTAATATATATCTACAAGATTTAATAAATCGCGAAAAAATAACGAGGTACTATTTATAACAGTCTGGTTGCAGTTCATGACTGTACTTACGATTGCTTCGTTAAGAGGTAATATACTCGTCTGCGAAACCACAATTTCACAATGCCAATTAGCCCTACACAAATTGTTCTGCCGCATATTCAAATATTTTGACCCCAGGCGGAGCGTAATCCACGTTGTTCAACATTCATTTCATACCGACCAATAAACGAAACAATCACATTTTGATCAATCGTAATCTTCAAAAATGAACTTGAGTACTTGCAGAGTAAGTTCACATTTGGATACAGAAGAGAAACTGAATGTGAGATTGGAAAAGTAACTATTCGTATTTATTACATTGCGCGTGTAAGCGTTTGTAATAGAATAAAGCCGATTCAACCCTTTCATTGCTAAGAGAAAGGACTGTTAATGGTCTTATTTCGCCTAATGATGCCCTTCGCAAAGGGTTGGAGATGAAGTGATAAGTCGATGTATGAATCTCGTTTAGTATTCAAAGTGTGTCGAGTTGCTATTGTGATTATATTTCAAACGGGTTATTAGTTCGTTTTAAATGGTCATTTAGATAAATTATTGTATTTTGTTATTATAAATTATTATCCTTACTTAATTTCAAGTTGATGGTCCATAAGATATTTTGATAACAACAATGACAAGAAGATAAAATTGATGTTATGTTAAAAGAGTAACCTTACCTGTTTAGACCAAGATCCAAAGTCATGAGGATTAGTAAAAGATAACCTTTGAATAAGAAATACGATTTAACAATTTCAGACAGTAAAAAACCGATAAAGTACAGTTTGTTGAAACGGAATATTTCAAAAACAATATTCAGGAGATTCGCGGAAAAATTATGTCACACCGTTAAAACAAATATGTATTGTTATACATAGCACCGTCGAAAATATACCATCCCTCCATTCTTACATCAAGTGTACTCAAACTGCTAAACTTTGTTAGTTAAAGAATTTTGTCACAAAAACTAAAGTGCTCTTCAGAGTCTTCAGTGCTCCTGGCTAGTAACAATCAACAACTTACTTAAAACGCCGTAATGTTAAAAAGAGTCCACGACACATAGGTCGTTTTGTATGGAGTCGGTAACGGGCTCGTATTATAATTCCATTCATTGAAATCCGTACTAACTACGACGGCTAATTACAAACCTTTGAGTGACGGCTTTGCTTTGTGAAAAGAGAAAAAAGAGTCAAGCGTAAAACGTTGAACGGATTTGGTTCTGTAGTCAATTAAAAACCGGATAAACGTTTAGTTAATACACTTCTTTAAAATCACTATAAATAGGTAGGAATTATTTATTATAAGATCCGTATTTTATCGTTGCACCGTGTTTAAGTAGATTACTGCAAAACGTAAAATGATACATAATTATGTATTAAGTAATCCAAATTTTAGATATTCGTTACTTTATAATATTATAAATAAAATGTACTTTACATTAAGGTATCCTCAATTATTAAAAATATATGTCAAATTATTACAATTATGTGTGTTATTATTATTATGTGTATTGCGGTAATACCTACAATATCAAAAAAGTTATCTGGAAACCGTTATTATGTATTGGTTTGAGTTAGACATTGTGCAATAATCCGAGTAGCTAACTTTTTACAGAACCCTAAATAATTATTAACGATACAGTGGCCGTGGAGTGGCCCGGTGCTGTCACATCTGTTCTATTGTACGAGGATTAAACTGATAATTATTCTCAGCGATAATTACCGGATTTGAGCTTGTAATAATAATGCCCCCCGGCCGCTTTTGTTTAGCAAATGTCGATATTTTGACCAATCACACCGTGTAGGGGTGGTTTTATTATATTACAAGTAATGATAAAGATCTGTCAGAAAGTTATTAATTATAATTCCAAAAAGTACAAACTACATAGAAGTTAGCATGGTGAAATCATAGGTACTGTTTAGATTTTGATACAATACCTAGTTCAAAAGGAACGAAATTTTAAAGGAATGATATAAGTAGGCACCTAAGAATCAATTTTATTGTTGATGTGTTAAAACACTTAACATTATAATTCTGCCCCACGTTTAAGCAAAAGTATCCGTTCAAATCGTTTTTTAATGCGCCCAGAACTGTTTCCATACGAAATCTCGACCTATTCAAATTCATGTAAATAAAAAGCTTACGTATCAGAACTTCTGAACGCACCCTCCGCTCCGCCGGCATATGGTGGACCACGTGCCAAAAGGGCTAAGCCTTTTGTTTCTTAAAAAAAAAACTCAATGACGCTATCGTTTTCAATGGCGTCCTGTAATTATTGTGATTCGACTAATTGTTGCGTTCACTCTCAATGGCTTTTGTTTCGAAGTGCAATTTCGCTTTGACCGTGTTTTCGCATGCCATATTGTAATTGAAGTTGTTCTTTGTTACAGTGCTGGGGACGTTCATGTGATTTCGTTATCTGTTACAACGAACTCTATTTTATCGCAGCCAAATGCGATTATTCAATGACTTTATTGCGTATTTCAGAACGTAAACGGGGCTCTTAAAAATATTTGAAATATGGAAGTTTCAATTTTTTTGTCGGTACCATTAGAGTATGATTTTTATTCATGTTATGATTTTAGAACGTTACGGCACTTTGATAGACAAAAATGACTGTCTATTTACTTTACCATTTTATATATTTCAAAATTTTCCATCATACTCTACTAATATTATAAATGCGAAAGTGATTGTCTTTCTGTTACTTCTTCACGATTAAACCGCTGCCCCGAATGAGTTCAAATTTGGTATGGAGATATACTCGTAGCTTTAGCTAGGACCGCGGGGAAGGATATGGACTGTTTTTATCTGTCATCATCATTTTGGAGTAATCAAATTAATGTTAAGAATATTTTTTGTTCAAAAACTAGATGAACTCCCTTTCTTTTGCTTAGATCTGTACGATAAGTATATAATTTCAAGATAATTCAAATATGTGCAATTATATCATTTACTTGTGTAAACCTACAGACAGACTAGTAATTTTTCTACATAGACCATAATGTTTGATAAGTGTTTAATTTTAAACTAGACATGATACAAGAGAGAAAAATAAAGTTTCCTATTTAAAAGTCAGTTCAATTAATAACCCGTCACAGTAGCAAAAAATATTTTAAAATAGAAAGGGCTTAAACGTTTAACATTCATGCCGCGCTTTAATTACACATTCATATGTAAATCAGTAGGCGAATGCCATAAAGATTCGTTCATACATTTTACCGGCGAATATGCGTTCATGCGTGCTACGTTCGTTTTGGATCTGCAATTAGCAATATAGGCACGGGAGGGTTACATTGTCGGGGTTTATGCAGATGGATTTTATACTGATTATAATTATGTTCGTTTGTTTTGGGGATGATTTCACAGCAAGGTTTTCGTTTGGTATAATTGATATTGGCACCGTGCGAAGTGCATGGTGGGGGTAAGTAAAGCGATCGCAGCGCATAAGGTGGTAAAAATAGGCAACTAATGGAAGTTAGCGTTTGTAACATTTCATACTTAAGTTATATGGCTCGAAATGGTACTTTAATTTACGATTACTCCTGAGATATTCATTTAAATTGTATAGTGTAATCTATATCATCATCGTTCTTTGTTTTGAAACGAATTTCATGCATAGCTACAGTATATAGGTATAAGAAGCGACGTGAAATATGCCAATATAGAAAAACGTCTATCAGAAGTATTTTTTGTAAGTTGCTTTGCGTTTATTTGTAACTTTGTGATTGTACAGTCAGCATTAGCGTATCGGACTATATAAGCGTTAAAATTATCTACCATTCTCTGATTAGCTCGGCCGAATTTCACCTTCCCATAAAAACGGAGTTTTGTTTTTTTTTTAACTACGGTGTTGGATTGTAATGAAACTTTGCACATACAATGAAATTAAGTATATCTAGGTCTGTGATTAATTTATATAGCTCCAGTTTATAAAACAAACGAAATAGAGCAAAAACAAGTTTTGTATTAAACAATTAAATTGGCTGTATTTTTTTACCTTTGGTATCTGAAGCTACATAAACTAATTACAGACATAGATATACCTTATCCTTTTATAAGTACAAAGTTTCAGACCAAACTAGCTACTCGTTTTAAAATGAGAGCGTAACTACGTTTGTATGGAGAACCGAGCTTGACGGGGACCCTTAACAGAAAGATGTACCTATTTCTCTATACATTATATAGAATTATTGAACTGTTGCAGATACTTTTGAACGTGAACTTGGAAAAGTATTCCAGGGTGGCACATATTTTTGGCGCATTGTTTCATAAACTACTAATAATGCTAACTGTAAGTATGATATAAAATACACATATATTGACTTACAGAGATTTTATATGAAGAATAACTAATGACTATTAGTCATAATACTTATCCTCTAATTTATCGCTCTTATAAAATAAGTGCTTGCAGCTGACCCACTATCAAATATCAGCACTTGAATATTCATTATTCTGCACCTCGTATAACGGCGTAAAACATTTCATTAATAAAAGACTCCACAATAAAACGTAGAGCGCCGGCCGTTCGCGACCAAGTGGACGGTCCAAATACTGTGCTTCGAGCAATAAAATAAATCTTTTCTTAAGAGGTATACCTGATCCGGGTACAAGACGCCTTCGGAGCCTTAATTAAAAAACAAAATCAATTTTATTAATTGAAAGTGTTAAAAACGGGCGGAAGAGGCGTCAGAGCTCGTATCTCGCTCATATCTCTTCTTTAATCCGACGTAGAATGTGTTATTTTTACTCCTCTCAGTGTATTTCGAATAAATTTTATCGCTTGGGACTAATTTGGTTACAAATTTATTTGGATGTAGCGTCGTTAACAAGCGGGTACATCCACATGGCTATCTGAACCGCACTCTTTAGTATCCAGACATGGACATTATACCAATATATCGACACTTGCAGCTTGATAAAATGAAGACGATACTTTGACTGAGGATTAAATAATATTGTTTTTTAATCCCAAGTGTTTTGAGAGCACGGTGTTATTTAAACTATTTAACTAAGTATTATATTTTATTACCTATGCAATTTATTGATATACATTTTTGTACATGATTATTATTTTAGCATTTTCAATGGGAATTACCTGAATTGTACTTTTTAGTAACAGTATTACAGGAACGTGGGCAAAAATAATGACGCTTTCTTCCGCAAATGCATTGTCAGATATATTATTAAATAAATATGTAAAATATAGTTTTTTGCACGAAGTTTCCTCTTGCATATTATGCCTTATTTAATAAATTTTATGCTTATCGCTTACTGCGTATTTATTAATCGATGTGGAAATGGAGCCACTCACTTCCAAGAGTTCCAAGTATAGCCATAAACTCCTCATCACATTCCAGAAGTTAGCAACGATGGTGCACGTGGAATTCTCAAACAGCAGTTAAAATAATGGCTCAATTTATTTGTTTCAAGCATAGCGACGTTGACATGGGCATATTGTTGTTTGCATGTTCAGAAGCTAAACTGACACAACCCTTGCCTAAGAGTTATACAAACGTTTCGAACGAATTCGTTCAATGCTATCCAGTGCTGGTAAATACGCTCGGAGCATTTTTATAATATCTACACGGTGTTACTTGAGCCACTGAAAACCCGAGACACCCCAACAGATTTTTTTTTCTCAAGATGAGTTCAGAATAAAACCTCTTCTCCCGTCTCTTTAACCCGATAAAGATTAAAAAAAAAAATTCGTTGATTAGTTTTCTTAACAATTCTATTCGACTGGTAAATTCTACACAAGATGCTTCATCGTTTTAGTGACGTCAAATAATTTCTAAACACTGTTAACTGACCATTTGTATACCTTACTGCAACGAAATAAGGTTTACCAATGGCCAGTTAAGGGTCACCCGTGAACATAATCACCGTCGAAATATCGGGAGCTCATAAATAATACAAAAGGTAATCACGGTATATATCCCGGTCAATATAAGACCGTGTATATTGCTCAGGATATGTTATGAATACAGCCGGATGGATCATAATCATAATTATTAATGTTTTTTTTTTATTCATTTAATTAGTACTCTCTACGAGTAAAGTATTTAAACCAATTTTTTATGAAAATTAAAACCTAAAACATTTGAATTTAGGTATATTGTACACTAATAACTCATACTACCTTTTAGTGTCCACATTTCTTTCATATGAATCGAACTCACACTATATTCAAATTAAGTAAAAACTATAAAGTTTATCTTACAAAACGCACCTTTAAACCCCTTTTTAAACCCTAAACTACATACTCCTACCTACGTTCACCTTGAAATATAATTAAAACAAAAGTATCGCAAAACATAACAATAGTGAAGACACGACGTAAAATGAAACAATGCGGAGATAGTTCTTACACAGAGTCGGGTACAACTGAATGAGTCTAAGAACGGTCAAGTCGAACAGACTACGGACAGATAGAGTACTTACAATGTTTTCTATTCCATTTTCTATCGAACAAAGCAAGTCACTCTTCGATGAGACCAGAGCGCAAGTCCGGGAATAAGGAGCGTTATCGAATAGGAATATGCTCAGTAGTAGTGGTCTAACACAGATATAAATGATTTCAAGTTAACATGGTCATTTAAATTATAACTACCGTTAAAGAGAGGCAGAGGCAATTATTAAGCGCCGAAATATCAGGAACATAGAAAAACAAATACTTGTACACGGTAAATGCCTCGTTTTGAATACATAATAGTACCTAGTTGACAAATATTATGTAAGTGTTCATGATGATGACGAAAATATTACAAAAGTATAGAACACATCCAGTAGCAGGGTTCCTAGTTTTTCGGTATAAACAGATCACTCGGTATCGCAGTGTGGGCCGGCGAGACACGGCGCGGCCGCGGGTCTCGCCTGGTGCGATATTGTACAGAGCGGGATTTTGAAGTTTCCCTACCTCAATTTTATAAATTATAAAAGAGCACACAACGCATTACTTGCTCTATTTATATCTTAATGGATAATAACGCATTTACATACCTAAATAAGGTCAATAACACACTGTAGAACAATAGTTGTCACTTCTGTTCCCGAAAATTAAAGAGATTGGAGTGTTGTTTCTGATTCTTAATAATATTAATTAAGCTTGTGTTAGTAAATATTATAAAGCAACACAAAATGTTTGCAAAACGCACCAGGGCACCCCAGGGTTTAATGTGTTGATAAGTACATAATAAATAGGGATGTAAGCATTTTAAAAAATAGGTAGCAATGATTACTTACTACAATCTTTGATTATTTAGAAAACGTTAACAAAACTAAAAAAAACACAACAACAATAACTAATAATATTTATGTACTGAAAATACCTTTGACCTACCAATTTCCAATATGATTTACCAGCCACCACAAGTCCGCCCCACAGCGCGTGCGCGAAGTGCGAAATACTGTCGGCGCGGGAGCAGCGTGATAAACTGCGCGGGGGCAAGCACGTGGGCAGAGCGCGACACTGCCATGCCAGTTGAAAACTCATTTGCGCCCCTGAAAATTTGTATATTCACACTAGGTACTTAGTTTAAGTCTACTGGTTGATGCGTGCGACAGATTAAAATTAAATTTAGTTAAGTACGAATAATTAAAAAAAATCATGTAAGCACTAAATTTTAATTCGAAATCTGCTCAAAAATCGTAACACAACTAGTCGCCTAATTTAAGTGGTATCGGATCAGATTATAAGGAGGTATCTACTTCGTGTAAATGTCTCAATACTCTTAATTAATCTAATTCTGTTACATTTTATGATAAACATTTACCAATCTTACTTCCAATTTCACTTTATAAACTACTATATATACCATTTCAGAGGCGTGAGTGACATTAACATAAAGTTCTTTTACGAATGTAGATAAGTTTGTATAAAATTAACAGGCGTGTTAAATCAACCTTCGATCATTACAAGATAAGCGCGGCCACAAAGTGGACGATTTAAAAAAATACTGCGATAATCAGTATATATGTACTGTAGATTCTTGCCTTAGTCCAGTTTTCAGATTTTTCGTTTTTTTTTTTTAAATGGAAACATCTAGATTGTGTAAGAATCCGTAAAAAATATCCTAAAGGCACGCCACATAACCGAGCCAGTGAAACTATTGGGTAAATATTTATAAGGTCGATTATATTAAAGCTGCGTAATTGAATTCAGTGTCCATAATCAGATCAGATAAATAGTATATTATAATACTGTATTGTTTTTAACTAACCTAGATTAATTAATTTTAGCAATTCGGAAACTGGAATACTTTATAAAAAGCAAGATGTTGAAACCTTGGTACAACTAAATAAAAGACCCGATAAATAGGACTAATGAGGACAAATTATAAAATAATTGGATTCATTACCACACAACCATTTACTTAAATCTTCAGTAAGAAAAAAATCGATTTATAAATTTTCACCTACTTACAGTAAAACTGCACCTAGTGCAAGTCATAAGTCATCCGCTATTCCTCTGGCCTCAACGTGAGGTGCGAGGCGTGTTAAAATATGACATCATTTGATCGGGTTTTTAACTATGAATTCGTTTGACCCGAGGTCTCCCGCCCACGAAGCCGTATCCATACCTACCAGGTGTACAGATAACTAAGCAGACTACCAATTAGTCAATCTTCTTGCATAATCAGTACTTGATTGAATTATCTACACAGAGATTGCGTGGGTAAGAAGTATACATAAATATTTGAATTTGAGTAGCTGAGAGATGCAGCGGTAGGTATAATATTATAACTCTGCTTGGTAGTAGAGTTACCAAAAAATACGGTTATATATTTTAAACATTACAACTGATATATGTTTTTAGAGAACCTATCCTAGTTTTAAAGTTTAGTATACTTTAACAAACAATTATGTTTGGCGTGAGTCATTTCATCAAATCGATAAAAAGTAAAAAAAAAAAAATTTGGATGGAAATATGTTTTAGAAATACCTGAAAATACCTTTTTAAAACTATATTACACATAGTCTTGACTTTTTCTTTTAAATGTAGTATGTATAATGAGGTATACTTTACATTTTATACGCATCATTGACGTAAATAGAACGCATTTCAAAACGAGAAACATTTCATAACAACAGCCTCTCAGGTGGGATACATAAAATGGGACAAGATCACGACCCAGCGTCCCAATAAAATCTTCTAAGCCATTTAAATCTCTCTAAACGACAGGGTTATCGTTTAATTTTACTGCAGAAAGCATTTCCATCACAATTGGAAGCGACTCCTTGTCATTTATTTTAAAGTGTCTGTGGCTTCGTCCTGGCGTGGGTAATCATAAATCTTTTTTAAGATGTAACCATAAACGGCAGATAAGGGCGCGCCCAATCGGCTAAAGATTGCTTACCGACGAATACTGACGAATTGTGAGACGACAGTGACGGCCAGGGTGGTTGTAGATGCGGAATTAGGTACTAAGGGATTATCCTAAATCCTTACTGAATTCACCATGACAATTCTCCATGTCGTGTATTATATAAGAGTATTCGGTAAGATTAAAGAATAGCAAAATTCGCGAACTGTTCTGCATTTGTGCCTATGAGGAGCATTTCGGGCACTCCAAAAAATATTAACGCTGTAACTGATGTTTTACTTACACTTATAACTTATAACCTTACCTAATTTAGTACCTACACTTAACACCTTAACCTAAAATCTAATTAAACTTACCAATACAGTAAAACACGATCTAGAAAACTGTATTTTTTTCTTCATTAGCCTTATAGAACATTTCTTTGTGTGTTTCGATATATGCGATGCAAATGCATAAAGGAAATCAAGTATGTAGTTAATATCAAATATGAAACCTCCTGTAGAAAATATTATGTACATGTACAATATTTAGAAACTTTTGGAACCATTGTGGAGTCTTCTTCTAAACTCTATAGTCGAAAACCGTATATATGATTGAGCGCTCCCACTGTGATCACTAAATTGATTAAGTGTCTGATTTTAAATATTTCCCATTCGCCCTGGCCACGTTGAATGATCAATTAAAGTGATCGACGTTTGACTTGAAATCAAACAACTCAAACGAACGAATGCGACTCATATTTGCTAATAAAGTATGTCTAATATTGGAGACTTAATTATGATTTGAATCGGATGTTTTTACTGCTTTGTCAAATTAAAATGTCAATGAACTATTCGCTAATCGAATTTATAATTTAATTCGGTTTATTTTATTGGTTTGATTTAAAAGTTTGAAGACACGTGTCACACCAAATATTTTTTACGTCATTGGGTTGAACGTCTTATAATTCAATTCTATTGTGTAATGAGTGACAAAACTTCAAACATAAGTTTGTAAACTAATCTCATTTTACGTATTTTGGCAAAACAAATATCCCAATGAAAACTAAATATTTTGCAACAATCGACTGCGATATGAAATATTACTGTCATGTTATGTAGAGCTGTCTGTCAAGAATCAAGATGTTCGCGGTGCGGGCTGTAGTCGCCATGTTTCGCATTGTTGCGTTGTCGCATTAACTAGAACAACATAGCCTTTTTATTATGCAGCTTCAATGGCTGTGAATTTCGCAGAACACCCAAAGAAAACTCATATTATTATCAATTATAGTAAAATCGTGAAGCGCATATTAGGCCCCGTATTTAGTCTCGCACCATTCACACAGTTTCACTCCAACACAATAGTCAAAATAACAATAGCCACCAAACTTAAGAGATGTTTAACGACGCATTTAATTTTATTTCAGACTTATGTCCGTTTTGTACGTACGCCACAAAAGATCTAATTGAAGCGAAAAAAAGGAATGATTCTCAAATGATATGTGTTTGTTTGTTTGATTGATGTATCGATGGGTTGCGCGGCTATTTAACAGCCGGTTAGACAAAATGGTGGATATGTGTCGGTATGTGAGCTGTGTGATCACAAGACTAGTATGGCTGAGTGTAAGTACGTACATTGTTGTCTTAGAGGTGCTCAAACTTTAGATTTTTTTAACATATTAAATCGTCTCGATGATGGGCATTAGGGGTAGTATAGGGCTTCCAAATACCGGACCTTTCGCAATACCGGTATTATTACCGGTAGGTATTGGCAACTTCAATACCGGGATCCCGGGATTTTTTGAAAAAAATAGGAACCAAGTAAATTTGAAGTAAAAATACCAAATTTTAATCAAATTCTTTTTTATTTGGCATGCGTGTTACAATATATAGTATTTTTAACAATGATATCACTTAATAATAAGCCTCTTTTTCTCTCTATTGACTAGTTTTTGCACTTGCAGCTCAATCGAATACAGAAACATTTTTAGTACAAAAGGTTCAATGATTTTCTAACATAAATAAAGTAGCACTTACAGTGCATTGTATAAAACACAACATCTTCTAAACACTCGCTAAATCATTGTACTAAAGTTTACTTAAAATATAATAATTTAATTTGTTTAGTTTTTAAGGTAATTGTACAATTGAACTGCAAAATAAAATAAATTTAAAAATCAATAAATAATTAGCAATTCCCCCACTTGTAATGTAATAAAAATCAGTCTACAACTCGAAACACGCGCACATTTGTAATTGCATGTCACTAACCTTAATTAATTTTAAGTTTTGTTGTACTTACTAACACTATATGGATCAAAATGATTCGAAATAAATAATTGAATTAAATTGAATTGAATTGAAAATCAAACGTTTTTGTGCGTCAATGTCATTGAATATTCATTTTGTTTATTTTTTAAATAAAATTATCTATTGTACTTAAGTATTTAAATTTAAATAAATAAACCCACGTGGTATATTTCTCCCTTCGGAAGAAACATGACATGAGTTATAAACTATATGCATACTTACATTGTTGTGAGATTCAGATAAACCACAGCCGGCGCGAAACTATAACTACAGAGAGTACAGAGGTTATAGCTTACGTATACATCAATTCACGTTATAAGTACTGAGAACCGACTGGCTACATTATGTTACCGCTCCACGTCGCGTGCGCAAGACAGAGAATGCTGTCGAATTGTAAAACGTGAGGAAGACGCAAGATCTATGTGCGCAAAGCTTTGTGGTGATGCCGAATTTTAACGTTTTGATGGGTAGTTTAAATTTGTTTTGCATATTTTGTTAGTTAATAAAAATACCGGGATCCCGGTATTTCAAAATTAAATACCGGTATTGAAATGACCATAAAAAAGGCGGTATCCCGGGATCCCGAAATACCGAGATCCCGGTATTGGAAGCCCTAGGTAGTACCATCAGCATTCTGGAGGTCATTGCAGAGGCTAGAAAATCCTATACTGACGCACTGGATTCGTCAAGTTATAGACTTGCTTAAATTTAGAAAGTAGTTTATATAGAGGTAGTTGTAATATTATGTACAAAATTTACATTAGTTTTTAAGTTATACTAACAGAATATGCATCTAAATCTGAAATACATATTTTCAATTCAATTATTGGACTTTTTCATAAATAAATTACCATTTGTGGTTTATAATTTAGACAACAACTCTTGTTAGCAAAACTGACAAATTTCGCCAACCCAAATTTAAGGTCTATAGTTGAATCCGATTTCTAAAAAAATACATATAAACCAGTGGTATATCGTAACTAGCTTTACTGTTTCAAATTCTCTATTACGCCAAAAAATTAGATGAATTTTAGTTAGATAAAAAAAAGATCTTAAAATTTTTTTTTGGGTCCAAGTATTAATTATTAATTATGCATTTGTTACAGGATTTAACATGTTCATTGGGGCAAACATAAGTTTTTTGTGTGTATAAATAAACTTAGCCAAGTTAATTTATGAAGCATTGACTATTTTATTCAAGCATACATAACTACAAAAAAAATGTTCGTATACCTACTAAAAATAAATGTCAAACAAATCTAACACCAAAAAAGTTGAGGCATCGCTGGCGCAGCAAATATAAAGCGTGAGTGTGTGAGTGCAGTGATCACAATCAGGTTATTTCACTGGTAATTATGATGCGGCGAGACCCGGGGTCAGCCCGAATCTGGCACACGTGACTGTACCAAGCTATACTGTATCGGGTAAGATTTTGGGTAAGTTTTTTTATTACTACGTCGGTGGCAAATAAGCATACAGCCAGCCTGATGGCAATCGATCATCGTGGCCCATTAACGTTTTCCATTCAAAGGGTATCACGAGCGCGTTGCCGACTTTTTGACAGTTTGTATACTTTTATGAAGTACCCCTGAGTACTTGTAGTATCTAGTAGTAGTATAGTAGTATCATTCATTCCACAGCCGGAGATTTTGCGAAGAAAAAGGCTATAACATAAATAGCTATTTAATTACTGTGGTTCATGTGTTGTGCATCAACCTATGTACCTAGGCTGAATAATATTTAAAAGTCATACACGCAAAATTTACCTAACTAAATACTGTTTACATATATTAATTTTGTACAACAAGTCCCTCAGGCAGTTAAGTAATGGTACGTATCTTGTTTATTTTTTTTACATTTAAACCTACTTCCATTCTACTACAGGACAGATCTAGGCAGTATATAGTCACTTTTTAATATTCATATCTTATTGAGAGGTGTTTAAAATAAACTCTTACTACGATCTATATCCGTAGTCTGATCGTGGTTCTTAGCCACCATGTTAATAGTTATCGCTGCGTAGCGTAGCGTAGTCATCTCTCTTTATCACTCTTCCATATTAGTGCGACAGTGACAGTTTCGTTTCGTTCGATACGAAGCGTAAACGATTGGCATGTTGGGTACGCATCCACAGCTTCTTTCTTCATAGGGACATATTAACATTCTTATTATTAGTAGATATAAAAAAGGATCTAATGAAATAGGTTTAGTATAAATACAAGAAATAAGGTAACGATAAGCGATATTCTAGATGTGACTTACTTTCGTAAGTTAGTAGCAACAGCAGATATATTTTATAATCAAACGATCTAACTACAATCCTTTTCTAAAACCTAGCCAAATCAACTTGTATATTAAGTTCTAAATCGATTTTTTTCTCGGAAAGTCAGTGAAGTTTTTCGGTAACAGCTTGTTCTACTTTTGTGATGCTCGCAGTTTTCCAGCAACTGTCATTCGGTTCTAAAGGATACCTGGATCCCGATCCAGGTTTAACAATTTGTGAGGTATGGTTATGAACTGGTTTTGGACACTTTTGGTGATTGGCGCGCGTCTAACACACGACTTTCACTCCATTTCGCATGCACCATCTAGCGTGAGCGACCTTCAATCGTCGTATCAAAACCAGTTCTACCCCATAACAAATAGTTAAATCTGAATCGGGCTCCTAGTGTGTGTGTGTGTGTGTGTGTGTGTACCTATGTGTATGTGTGTTTGTGTGTAGTACAGCGACGAACGTCTCTCTCATTTTCCTCTCTGGATATTAACATTATTGAAAAAAAATGACACAATTTCATGTGTCAACAGATTTTTTTCGACATTTTAATTATTATAAAAGTTTGCATTTAAAAATTTGTATGAAATTTTTTTTTCGCTCCTAATTTTTATAATAACCAAAAAATAAAAAATAAATTCAAACGTAGGGTATAGCTACATCAAATTATGTAAAACAAAACATAATGTCAATATCCAGAGAGGAAAACGGGGCTACGTTTGTATGGAGAAACGGCCGTCCTCTTTCCTCAACCAACCCCAGCAAGCTAAAAGACATTTGTCCGGGAGCCATGGCTCTTACTAGTTACCATGAACTACATATTCTTAATCACATTGGTTTGACCGTATTTTGCCTAGGTTAGACCCGCGGGTGGTCCTAGGCGTCCGGATTACCATGCAACATTGTATGCAAAACGGCAATAAATACAATTTAATTGTCTAATTACACATTTACGCGTATATGGAACCCGATATGGTTTAAAGTAATAAAGTATTAGAATTAACCTTTCAACGATGCTGAACCCGGATTACACGTAAAATGTCAGGAATATTAGCGAAAGTCCAGGCAACAATGTATGTAACAAGGCAATAAGTGGCAATTTAAAGTTGACACTCCTTAGCGGAGAAATTGATGCAAATTTGAGCATATAGCACTGGCATGTTTTGGCACAAAGTTAATTAAATTAACTATTTTACAGCTGTTCTCTAGTACTAAAATCCTTTAGTTGAAGTAGCAATGAGCTACACATATAACATGGTCAATAAAAAGCATACCTACAATGTATCTGTTCTCGTACAGACAAGTTTTGGCTCCTCTATTAAATATGTGTTCACTGTAGATTGGTGCCTGTATCACCTGTATCTGCATCAAGGGGTTGTGATATGAAAATGTTGAATATCCTGTCAAAAGACCGGACATCACCCTAAAATCCCTGACATTTCCTGGACGGTCATTTCTCCAAAATCCCCCAATATAGTCTTTACATAAGCCTGTAAAACCAAACCCTTCGGGGGCCACTAGCCCCTTAGCTCGCTAATATATAGGTAGTATGTAGCTACAATATAAACTTCCATTTCGTCTGCCCGACTCCAAACTTGCTTCTTGTGGTTAGTTGAAGTTTCTAAAAACCCCTGACACTCGCCAAGTTCCCCCACAATCCTGACAAAGGATAAATCCTGACATGTCAGGGGAAATCCTGACGTATGGCAACCCTACCTGCATGAGTTAGCATTTTGATGTACTTACTTGTAAATTATTTTAAAACGATAGCCAACACTGACACAAATCTACGCCGAAAACCTAATATTCATTATAACTATATATATAAAAAAACTGTTTATGTCATAAAAAAGCATGCATTTTTACAAACTTAACTACGAATTTTAAATTAATAAGTTTTTTTTTGTTAAGGAGTCTAGGTATAAAGTATTAATTACACAATACTATTACATATTTATTATATTGTTACAAGATAGGGATTAAATTCTCTCTCTTCTTCTCTCATTTTTAAGCATGTGTTTCTTTATAATGTATCTAGCTTGCCCACATATTAGACCTTTTAATCTAATATAGCTATAGCTTACAAGTGAATTGGCAGATAAGGTAGATCAGTCAGATCAGTGGTGATGATATAGTTGGCAATGGATTTAGGTTCCTCAATGGAACTGAACTTCATCCCCATCACCAACAGACTCGACTATTTCCAACATCGAGTTAAAACGTACAAACATCCTATAATAAACGATAGCTTAATATCAAATACACGTAGACAATAGGGACAGAACTCTATAGTAGAAATGAAATGAATAGTCTGAATAGAATCTTTCACAGAATTACGTTTACGGAACCTCTATTGTATCTAATATTGATTTTTGTGGTCAAATCAATGTAACTGAGCTGCGCTCGGTACAAATTATAAAAGCCTCAACACTTCCATGGGACCATTTCATCAAAGTTAAGGTGTTTGGGTACTGGCACTCGTAACTCGAGTGATGAAGAAATAAAGGTGTTGATTTTCACTTGATTATTATGTTGTTGCAACAAATATTGCTGAATTTCAAATTTGAAGGTGTCCTTAGATACTCCAGATTGTGTGGCATATGCTATAATTACCAATGTCCTCATATACAGTAAAAAAAAAATTGTTGTCTGTCTTCTATATAGTGTACTCTTTAATCCTACTACTCCCCGTTACCTCAAAGAACGCTTCAGTTATTCAAATTCTAGTAGATCCTCACAAAATTTGCTTCTTTCTGTTCCTCCTTCCTCCTGAATTTTTTATAATTGTTCTTTCACATTTCGGGCTGTTCGGCTATGGAACTCTCTTCCTGCTAAACTCAATCCCTTGCTATTTTCAAATCCCATCTTAAAGACCATTATATCTATCCCCCCTTAGTGTCTCTGGTCGCGTCACTGGCAATCACACTTGGCTATAATTATAGTATTGTAAACTTATATATGTCTGTATTATATATGTATGTTGTATATGTAATATGTAAGTGGTATGTATGTATAAGTATTGCTATATTGTTGTAGTTTTAATATTTATAGGTATTTACTTTAGAACTATGTAGTTTCCAATTTGGTTATTTGCACCTAAATAGTTTAATTAATATTATCATTTTCCACTACCTATAGGTTATCTGGAAGTGATCGCTCTTTAGCGATAAGACCGCCTGTTGTTACCTCTGTCTTCATGTAATTTGTGTGTCTCTCCGTAAATGTTTTATTGAGGTTGTGCGGAAGAGGATTTATATTGTAAGATGTAAAAAAATATATAATAAAACGTGCAACGCGAAAAATTTACTCAGCAGCTAAAATACTAACTTATAGACTAGTCGATCAAGGCTCAGTCGCTTAGTTATTACTTATTCGGTCGCTGAGTGACATTTTTGTAGGTTAGGTTAGTACTTCGGTATATAAGGCTGCAATAATTAGAACCCTTTAAAATTAATAGGCAATTTGAATTAGTGAATTAAATTATATCTGAAAATTTAACACACCATAACTTTTCGCTTTTATGTTAAGAACTGTACTAAGCATTTGTGAAATAATAGTCCGTAGCTTTAGCTTCAGTGAGCGCTCACCTTAACACTTTAGGCATTCATAATCGAACGCACCTTATCTACCTCTACCTCCGAGATAATCTCAGTCGTGGTCACACATTGCCTTTGAAATTATATTATCGTATTGAAAAGCTGTGGTTATCATCCGGTATAATAATAACATTATTTATAATACACTGTGCATTATGAGTATGAACCGAGGTTTCGTAGATTAAAATGAAGGTAAACCCTGAATTTCTAACGTATATCAATCCTTATTAAAGATGTAACTTATTCTAATAATAACCTAATCAAACCAATTAATACAACCCAAGTACAGTCAAAATTTTATTTTGTACCCATTTTGTACTTTGTCACAGTGACAGTGGTACGAGGTCTCTAGCGACTTTCATATTGATTGTCACTGTGACAAGGTACGAAATGGGTCGGGAATTCTTTGACTGTACCTATTGACATTTTTTGTAATAAAAATAGAAGGAATAAAAAAACAGTCTTAATTATTCTTCTTCAAAGCTCTATCTATGAAATGAACTTCTTTGTTAGGATTTCCAAATGCTATTCAAAAAAAGGTCAGTTATCAAAGTACCAGCAACGCGCAAGTGCCACTTTTTAATTAACTTGCTTTATTATCAAACGAATCCTATGCTCGTTTGCAACCAACGATGCACACATGTCTACAAACTAAGGCCAGTTTTATAATGGGGTCTGTTTCTAGAAATTAAAGTATCCTTTCTCCGAACAACCCTATAGGTATTACTTAGGAACATTAAATTAAAGATTCGTTCACCTCGCACTAGCTGTCATTTTATGTTTATTTTATTCGATTCCTTCTCTTGTCCAGCGACATTTCTTTTATCGAGACTCTTAAACAGCACTTATTAAAAATGTGGGCGGGAATTATTCTCGTGCCTCGGCATTATTGTCGAGAAATTATGAGTTTGTTATTTCTCCACGACTTATATTATTAAATATTGGTGCAATGAAATGTAAACATTAAATATTTTTACTAAAATGGTTGTTGAAGGCACAAGAAACATTAAAACAACGCAGTATTTAAAAAAAAATTAGTATGAAGGAACGAAGGATACGTATAATGTAGATCTGCTTGACATTAGTTATTTATTAATACTACGTATTTGGTTACTAATCTTTTAGCACACACTTTGAAAATGTATCATCCACTTTTAATTTCCTAAAGCAAATAAAACACGCCAGTAAATTACATCAAATGCCTCATTGTTGCTTTTCAGTTTGGGCACTTTTACGATTGCACAAAATATTGTTTAGCTTTTTCAAACATATCTTATGGAAATTGTTAAAGTAATATTTTAGTTTAACCGGCGACTTTTATTAAGTTGAAAAAGCAATACAATAATAACATATTTAGTCAAATATTCTACATGCATACAGTTTCATGCTCAATAATAATCAATCAACCAGTTCGAAACATTCTTTTTCTTAATGCAGGCTCTCATTTGATACGTGGTAACATATTAACGAAATATTCAAACTGTTGCGTAAATACCTAGTAGGTACAAATTAGAAACATTTGGCCTACTGAAAAATTGCGTGTTCTTCCGAAAAAGTTTATTACTGACTTTGGACAATATTCAAATTACACAGAAAACGAATATCTCCAACTTTACATTGCAAGTAATAAGTAAAGTAACATTTTATTCTTAAAATCAGTCAGATACATTTACATCAATTTAGTGGATCACACTAAGTAGACTAATAAGCCTGTCCCGTGACTTCACGTTCGCGCATTATGTTAAGTACATTATTTTATCCACTTCATGCCATATAAAAGGTTTTATACCTGTATACCTAAATGTAAACCTTTGTTGTCATTGTCTCTTTCAATGTTAATAGGCCGGAATGCAGTTCCGATACAACTCTCGGTTGATTGTTTTAATTGCTCGATGAGAGGATCGCCGAGTCAGGGGTCAACTGACGATCCTGATTGGTGATTAAAGCTTTAAGAGCAGTGTTGTCGTATCGGTGCGTGCATTGATTGGTTTCAAAATGAGAACAATTTATTCAAGTGTAAGAAGCAGTGTAAAAGAATCCTTTCCGGCATTTAATTCACAATTTGACAAGATATTTGCCATAAAATAAACTATTGTAATATGATAGATCTACATCTTGGCACATTCCAGGTCGCATCTTAAATAAATTTGGCAACTAGTTCTTTACGTAGGTAGATTAAGTTAGTCGATTTACTGCAGATTTTCGTCTGTTATTTTTCTGAGTGGGATTTTTGATTGACTGTATTTCAAGTTGATTTGGTGATTAAATCCTGAACCACATTTAGAGGCTGTTAAATGCCAATAATTTATAACATTAATTTTGCCAAGTTATCAATTATTGGTCAATAAAGGTAATAAAGGTAACAAAATAAATTCGCGATATACCCGATTGTAAATGTGATTTAATAAAATAAATAGTGATGGGTCATCTATGAACGTTAAGTTACAGATTTTTAAGCAAATGTGACACATAATGAGGACGTTATTTATGGTAAAACTTGTCTCAAATATATTCTCTGGCTTAACTTAAGATACATATCGTAAAAAAACAAATAAATCTTAGAACGAAATCTACATAACAATGAAAGAAAACCAATAATCTATAACATAGGGAGGCTGGCAGTATTTCATATTAATAATGCATTTAGAACTAATTTTAATGCGGTGAATGTACTAAAATAATCTTTTAACAAAGATAACTTTGCTGTCCATATTTTTTTCGGAATCTTTATAACTAAAGGGATATGATTGATTTTTGATTGAGATACATTTTATGGAGTTGTAGATAAATTTGTGGAACCATAACCGGCCGGAGACGCGGCCGCGAGCGGGGTGTCAAGTCATTGGTCGTTAATCTATATTAAAATAAACGGCATTGTTTTCTCCTCTACTAATATTTAATTAAGTATCTTGCCTACAAGTTATGGTAAAAGTTTTGGTATGTATCATAAGGAATGTGAAAGCCAAGAAATATCTATAGAACTTAACACAACCACTTCAAATTCAAAACAGGATCAAATTAGCGTACAAATAAGAAAAGCTAAATTTTAGCTCCACAAGTTATAATAGTAATAACTGAAAAAATCTGCTTTTATTCTTTTCAATTAGATGATGCTTTAAAGAAATATAAAATGACAATAAAAAACATTTAAATTTCCCGCTTTTGTCAGTTTCATATTTTTTTAACCAACTCCAAAAGGATTAGGGTCTTTTATTCCATTCTTTCCAAAATCAATTTGAAAACCCTTGTTATTTGAAACAATAACGCACAGCGGTATAGTCCAGAGTTAATCAGAACGCTAAAGATTGTGTCGGGAGACAAGAATAAAAAAACAATCACCAGCACAATATTGCAAGTCAGCTACGAGACCGGCCGATAGCCCAGCCTGGGCTTTATTCAGAAACTGTGATTTGATAATAATCTAATACCGACCGACACATAGCAAGCAGTCACCCAGTCTTCTAGCCAATGGACGAATTCAGTTTACTGCTCTAAGCTGGTACCGATTGCTATCAGAGAAGACTAAATAATATGACTTTGATTATGATATGACTGCTGTTCCAGGCTGGTATCGAACTCGACGACAGGAATGGTGGACACTACAGGAACTAGGTGGTTTGTTACCAGTATCAAAGACCTAGGTAACTCCGTATAAGACGAATAAAACTAAGGAAAAAACGTGCCTCGAAAATCAAGAAAAATTTATTCTCGCTTAGATGGCGCTACCACATTTGGTCTATTCTCGGCTAGATGACGTTGACGGTTTCGCTTGTTATTTAACAATTTTTACACATAATATGAACAAAATTAACAACATAATAAATACAAAAAAAATCATTTATCTATATAATGTATAACAAATTGACTTACTTCTTGCGTACCGTACCGACTTGGCTTTACCCTGTGCATATTGACTCCTTTGATTGTGTGTTAAGGGAGTCATTAGAATTGCTGTTAAATGTTTCCCTTGATTCGAGTCAATGGGACCTGGCCTCCCTTCCCATTCGGACCGGCGGTCTGGGCGTCCGGCGCGCGCGGGATGTGAGCCTGCCGGCCTTCTTGGCGTCGGTGGCTGGGGTTGGCAGCCTTGTCACTCAAATTTTAGCTTCGAATGGTGATGAGGTAGCCATACCTTATGCTGCGGATGCTTTGGCGGCATGGTCGGATCTCAACCCGAGTGCGCCCACGCCGGAGTTACTGGACCGTCAGCGCTCATGGGACGATATAGGGGTGAAGCGGGTGTTCGACGGCTTGTTGGGGAATGCAGCGGGTGTGGACAGGGCGAGGCTCGTCGCTGTGTCGAGGCCGGAGTCCGGAGCGTGGTTTCAGGCGCTTCCTTCTCCGCACTTAGGTACCCTTCTTGATAACGACTCGATGCGGGTGGCCGTGGCTCTTCGCCTGGGCTGTGATGTGTGTGAACCTCATGTATGCATCTGCGGCTCTATGGTGGAGAGAGACGGCCATCACGCATTGAGTTGTTGTCGGTGTGCTGGGAGGTACCCACGCCACCACGCCTTGAATGATATCGTACGAAGGGCGTTGGTCTCGGCGAATGTTCCGTGTGTGCTGGAGCCACCGGGTCTTAGCAGATCAGATGGAAAGAGGCCCGACGGGTTGACCTTGGTCCCGTGGGAGAGGGGCAGATGTCTGTTGTGGGACGCCACGTGCGTCAACACTTTTGCTGCTTCGCATATTAGCCGCACCGTGCGTTCGGCGGGGGCAGCGGCTGAGCTAGCGGCGGCTCGGAAGCGGGAAAAGTATGCGGTGTTGACGCACTACCTATTTGTCCCTCTTGCCGTGGAAATCACTGGCTGTTGGTGTGCTGAGGCCAAGACTTTTATTGGGGAAGTGGGCAGACGGTTGCGGGAGAGTGGTCATGACCCTCGCTCCGGGTCGTTCCTTTTGCAAAGGTTGTCCATCGCTGTTCAACGTGGCAACGCGGCGAGCGTGATGGGCTCCTTTGCATCTGGAGGGGCGCGGGGCGCATTTTGTGAATAGTTTTTGTGTTTGTTAGGTTCTAGTTTAGGTTAAGATCTTTGTAATGTTTTATTTTGTATGACATGTGTATATATAAAGTTAAAGATATTTTATTGTGTAAATTGTATATTTATGTATATACATTTGTGGTATTGTTATATATTTTCATTTTTAGTTTTAATCGTGTGTCGATAGATGGCAGTAAATTTACTGTGACCTGCTGTTCTTTCTTTAAAAAAATTGGACTTGGAGAACCAATACCTTTTTAATAATTATTATTTTGACATGTCAAGTGCACATTCGAGAATAAGTCCCCAGGGTGTTTGCCAGTTCAATTATCATTAGGTACGATTTCCGCCTCGTCACCGTACTGTGGGTGACCCGCATTAAATCGTTAATTCAAACTATTTATCAACTCGATTCGTTATGCATAGGATCAGATTTTGAAACTGTTTGATGATGTTATGGCATTCGGTTTCCATTGTGCCCGCCCGGCTTACTTCGATGGGTGTGTACTATGATAATCGGGGCGTCCGATTGAATCTATTGAATGGTTCGAGTTAAATAGTAATACAATTAAAATTGTACCGACGGCTGTCACGCGTGGTCCGAGTCTAATTTTCGAACAACGTAAATACAATCAGACTTTGTTCCCATCGAATGAATGGGTTTACAATGCACGCCTGACATAAATGAGCACCTAATTGGAACGTTACAACACTGCACGGACTAGCTGCGAGCCGTGAATGTTGCGATAGACTTAATACTCACACGAGGACTTGATTTGCTTAAAGGCTGCACGTTGTTATGTAATGTTCTACTGTCAAATTTGTTTTACAAGGAACGATTAATCCTTACAAATCATGTGGTCAAAATTTTAGGAGCAAATTTTGCAATTTTATTTTTCTGCGCGTTTAAATTATAAGCCATGTGATCAACACATCTTACACTTTAGGTAATCAATAGAACATTACCAACAAATCAAATACCTACTATAAAATAAGTTACTATTTTTTTGTCCTAAAAATCAATTAACATCTATATAACAATTACTTAAGGCTATTATATATCTAATAATAGTAGACATGCAATGATTACAAAGTATCTTTAAATATATGAATATGAGAAATAAGCAATAATCATTCATGGAACTGTAAAATAAAGCTCATTTCGCAACAACTTTCATTTCTCAACAATGACCATCTGTTACCATGAGTACCTGCCTAATACCGTCTTTGCGAAAGGTATAAATCAAATCGTGTTTTAAGATGTTATCAGTGAGTTCATGCCCCAAACAAATGAACTAGCGTTAATTCCCAGATGAGAACCAACTTGTCGAAGCTCTAGGAGACGTCTTATAATGTAGCAGAGCTGCTAAAATCCTCGTTTCGTTATTTACACGTGTCGAAATGACAAATAGGGAGAAACTAAGTGATATTGATTAGAAGAGGTCTGACACATGTTTCTAAATATCATCATGAAGAATTTTCAATAATTATAAAAGGAACTTTTTCTATTCGACGTCCTTCTTAGAGCCTTGTTTGACTTGACTTCTCTGGGAGAAGCCGGGACACCTCTGGGACACCTTCTCTGGGAGAAATGTCCAGGATTTCTAGAAGCTAAGATGCCAATTAGATAGGTTAAACACGCGCTGAATTTTCGTTACCCTTTAAGGTGGCAAAATGCTTCGTTTTCGAATTGTTACAATGAAAACTTCTTGAGAGTAACTCTTGTCGCAGCCAATTGATATGATATTTAGTGAAACATCAAATCAACATCGCTTCAGTACACACCCGACCTTACCAAGAAAACAATAGCTGTAGAAATGTTACGGACACGCCAGTAGCGATCGCTGATAATCCCGAATTCTATTTGGTGACATTTTGAAGTGTGTCACTCAGTGCTCGTAGCATCGTGTCGTGACGGCCGAAGTGGCGAGTTCGTGATCCAAATTAATTAAAACGGAGACACAAAACTAAAGCTATCACGATTGGCTTTAGGATTCATTTAGTGTGGATGCGGAGTGTGAATGAATGCTTATTTAAATAGTTCAAGACTGAATAGCTCAGTTTAATCGGTTTGTTTTGTAAATTTTCAATTTCAATTTGATTTAATTTAAAAACTTAGAAATAAATTTAAAGTAACTAAAGGTAACCGAAGACAATATTAAAAGTGGAAAAATTCACTGTCTTGGGTGGGACTTGAACCCACGACCACTGGATCGTTCACAGACGTTTCCTCTTGATACAAAATTAATTTAATAAGTAAGTAGGTACACTTATTATATATATTATTATGAATATGTGTATTTTTATTAAGTAGGTTGTAATTTGCAATAATTTAATTTAAATTTATACAATAATGATCTGACAAAAAAATCTAATATTTTATGTAAAATAGTAATTATTGCTATGAATTAAGATATTGCTAACGGGTCAAGAAAAAAAAACCCATGGATGGGGCATATTAAAATGCATTTATCTATTGTGCAGGTATTAACATCGCATAACCTGCTGTGCGGCGTAGGTTTAGTTTGGAAATATATTCGTCATTATTTTAATTATGATAATTTAATTTCAACAATTTGTGTCAAAACAACTAGTCTGCTTTGACTTTTAGATGACCCATGTGTATAAGCTGATAAAATTTATTCATTATAACTTAAAAAATATCAATCGCCTTATTACGATTCTAGAATTTCAGCAGTTTATACACCGTTCAATAACCTTTTCTGACTCAATCCAAAAGTCAATTCAACCTGCGTCCGCGGCGAAAATCGCATAAAAATCACCCGGCCCACCGCTGAGTGGCATAATCCACACGCCAACCGTCACTTTTCAAAATACAATATGCTAATTAACATCGTTCTTTTTGATTTGCGCTACAAGCTCTCAGAAACGCAACAAAGTGTCAAACATAAAATATCCTAAGCGACATTTCATACCGATCAAAGTCGTGTGTACCTACAGAATTGCCCGATGATTCTGCATTATTGAAGCTGTTCCTTGTAGTGTTAGTGTTTTCGTCGTTTGTGACGTTTTAAGCTTTAATAGTCAGTATGCAAATTCACGAGAGCCCTTTAATTACGCTTCAGACACGACTGACGACGGCGTTAAAGATGCAGTTTTAAGGATGTCGGTGTGTGCTGCGCGTGCGAGGAAGATTTAATATGGTAAGCGGATTTAGCGGCGGAGGTGACTATGAAAATGTTTATTACGTACTCCCACTTCGATAGGGCTGCCACTGGGTATGTAGGCGGTATATGTACTTATAATAAATTATTAAAAACTTAAAATAGGTCTGCTATAAAAAACACAGTTAACTCCTCATAGGAAAGTTAGCATAGCATGTTAAATTTAGTTGTAAAAAAACTCTCTAGTAACTCTGGGTTGTGTGTTCCAAATATACAACTACACAAAATTTCAAAATGGGCCTTTATAAATAAATGTTACGTTGATAATTATATCAGTACATTCGTTTTTGCAAAATATATTAAAATATAAATGGAATATAATCCAAACAAAAAAAAACACATTAGGCACAAAAACGAAGCCACACACGATTAAAATCAAGCGACACTTGTAAAGGCACAATCGTGAGTTCGCTTCCATTGAAAATGTCTCCAATCAACAATAGAGCGCGACATTAATTCTATCCATCATCTTGCATCCAAAAAGGGTTGAAGTTCATTAAAGGACGCATACCACAAGTATTATTCTTTGAAAACTGGTAATAAAAATAATAACAAGGCGGCCACCCTGCCAAGTGCTATCAGCTCCATCTGTTGTCGTTGCGGACAAACTCGCCTAATGAACGATGATAAATCATATTCGAAAGGCGGCTCGTGGCCTGCTCCATGTTATTCTTTTGTCACTTATTTTATGGATGTCCCTCAATATACTCCATCCATCGATTCATTTTGATAAGTGTATTTTCTGTGTAGGCTGTGTAAAAACGCAATGAATAATGTGCATGGCTAACTAACGAATTAAGGTGAGTTATTTAGGGACGAAATTGTGAGGTGTCTCTCTCGCCGTGTCCCTGCCCGCACACCATTGTGCTTACTAATGATTTTATGCAAATGCAGGCTCTTAAGATCGAAGTCTTAGCGCGATCTTGAACCGTCAGGTACCCAGCTCATTAATTTGAAATATGACTCGGGAATTTTTACAATGTTGAGATATAAATTAGTATTCTTATCGAATGACAAGTGGGAAATTGGGTAGGTTTTTCTTAATTTCAAAGGCAAATTGTGTGGTTTTGCTCTGACGCGGGTGCTGATCAATCTATTCATTATACGCGTTATTGATGTACATATTTGCTTGAATTTATCAGCTAAAATATCTGCACGTCTCGTCGATAATCTCTTTTTATTCGTAGCATGCAGACCAGATGTGTTGACTTGCTTTTGATCTTACACATTTACTTTGCCTTTTTAATTTGTCAAAATAATGCCAGGAAAATGTAAAATTACCAGCTCTATCGACCTCATAAATGACATAACTTTAACCTATTTAATAAAATTGCTTTTTGTAAAAACTAATGATATCACCGAATATAGAAAATTTACTCTTTCTGTAATGCATCATATGGCTATTATTTGTGTGATGAGCACAGATATTTGTTCCGAGTCATGGGTGTATTCTATGTATTTAAGTATTTGTATATTATATTTATCGTTTTCTGAGTACCCACATCACAAGGTTTCTTGAGTTTCCCGTGGGACTTAGTCAATCTGTGTAAGTGTCCTATAATACCTATTTATTTACTCATAGATTAGGTGTTAACACAAAATTAAATAAATAAATAAACAGTCTATGAAATCTTATATCTATGAATACAAATAATTACATCAGATAACTATTAGTCAACCCCGTTCGTTATCGCTCCCGGTGCACAAGTGCCCATAATGCTCACGGCATTACCCCGCTGGATGGCTATGGACAGCCTTTGCACCAGGAACGATTCGGAGCGGGGGTCCTCTCCCTTTTGTCTAAGTCGACGGCCTATGTCACGCACAAATTGTTTCGCGTCAGCACCCCAGCAGCCCGCTGTTTCCACCGCAAAAGGGACGATAATATACCCCGAGTCCAATGGAGCATACTTTTGGCGCTTCACCGCCGCCTGAGACTCGGCCGCCGCCCCGGCCGCGCGTGCTGTGCGACTGATGTGAGAGGCGGCGAAGGTGCTGACGCACGTGGCGTCCTAGACCAAGCATCGTCCTCTCTCCCACGGCACCAAAGTTAGGCCATCAGGCCGCTTGCCGTCCTGATGGCCTAACTTTGGTGCCGTTAATAAATAAATAAATAAATAAATATTTATCAACACAAAAATAATTAATTGCAAGTACAATAAAAAATCAGGTATAATTTACAGATATTTGTGCAGTTAAATGGATGAGACTCAGCGTGACCGCTGATTTTCAGTCCCCAACCAGAAATCAGATTAAATATATTGCATATTCCTTTCGAAGGTCACTTTCCAAAAATATCTGAAAATTTAAGCCTAAAATATTATTACATAAACGTATTATAATAGGTACATCTATTATACTTAAACGTATAGTCATCGTGTGCGATAACGTTCACCCCCACATGTCTACAACTAGTTATCTGCCACCACTTTGTCTTTACCCACCTGTTGTCAACAACATGTGGCGGCCACGACACTTATTATGCGTGCTCGTACCCTTCACAATGCCTCGATAATATTATCCATTGTTTAATTATATTAATGCGAATGTTGCTGTAAAATATTTGTTTAAGCCAAATGCCGATAATTTAGGTACCCGTAAAATCTGACAATTATTCTTTCTGCAAAGATTTCAAACGTAAAGGATATATAGTGACAATGAGCGAACATGCGCACCAACGAACATGTACACAAACGCGATTTGCGCACCAACGAAATGGTTCACTTCGTAGTGCCCGTAGAAAAGAGAAAATCTGGATAATGTATGTTGTTTCCAACAAAATTATTGCTGCTCTTTCTAAAATACCTAAATAGTATATATTTTTTTAATAAATTTCTGGGCTTTTTATATTGTTCTTTCGAAAAGAGACAGTAAGCGTCACATTCAATACCCAATAGTTCTTTTAACAAACTTAAAACCCGAATTCTTCATAAAACGTGTAAAGAAATACATTCCATAGCCCGTGGTGGACCGCCACTAGACCGAATCCCACGAAGAACAAAGAAACATAATCTTTACTTAACCCTAATTGCGATAATTACTGTCCGAGCGTTGACAAAATGATTTATCGTCGACGAAACAGTAGCTTAATATTTCGCTAATGTTACCTTTCGAGAGCTGCCGTGGGAAAACGGTATTAATGAAGTATGAGCGTTTAGACCGAGTGTTGATATATTATTTTTGTATACGCAGACAATGTTTGCTTAGATGCCGATTAAAAATAGAAAAGATACTCGTCTTTCGCAGGACTGTAAAATTTTCGCATATGCATCGCATTTCGCATATCGTGTCTTAATATGGCGTACTAGATATTAGTGCAGCACTAGGTTTAGCAAGTAACTACTGGGAGTAACAACAATAACCTATATTTTTTCTATACGAGGTAAAAAAAAGTTTATGATAAGGTAGATATTATAACACTTTAAACTCTTGCGTTTTGTACACATAATAATAATAAAGGTAAAATAATGAGATTTAATCGCGTTAGACCCGGTAATTACATTAATTAAGGTAGATATTATTGAGATTATTTAAAGATTCTTAAGTAGAGTCCCTCGCAAAAGATACAATTTTGACATACATTATCAATGATTTGTCATTCATATTGGTTTATACAAATTCAGTATTTTTTATTCTTCCTACGCGTGTTTTATATATTACTCAACAGCAAAACACAAACGTTATTTAACATGGGTATCCACTTAGTTGAAGATAAATACTTTCAATTGCGTAATACTTAATTAATCCGATTCAGTCCCTAATCAAAATGCTAATACGTCTGAGTAGTGTTGTGAAAGTCTAAATGACTAATACAAAGTTTCCAGCACTATCGAGATCAACATGGGTTTATGAGTAATGCTGTTCGAGGAACTTAGTATCGTTTTGTGATCGCCACTCATTAATTGGCATCTTATGGGAGGACGCGAATCATTCCTCACAGCTAGAGGATGTTCCGAATTGAGCATAAAGTTGCTGCAAGTTCTTATTTTAAGGGGCGCAGTAACAAAATATTAGGCGTTAAAGTATGTATAGGTATTTTTACAATAGTGTTGACCACTTGAAAAATACTTTCTTCATATAACTTGACTTACTTGACTTATGGTCCCTAGATGGGGCAGAGGGCATCCACAGTGCTCCGCCATCCCGTTCGGTCTTGAGCTTCGCGCTTCATTTCGCTCCACGTCTTGCCAATGGTCGCCGCCTCTGCGATGATCGTCCGCCGCCAGGATTGCTTAGGGCGACCACGTTTCCGCTTTCCTTGGGGATTCCAGTCTAGGGCTTGCCTCGGGATGTGATCCGGGTCCCTTCGGAGCGTGTGGCCGATCCAGTTCCACTTGCGGCGTTTGATCTGCTGGTCGATCGGAGTCTCACCGCAACGTTCCCACAGATCTACGTTGGATATTCTCTCGGGCCAGTATACACCGAGGATACGGCGAAGACAGCGGTTGATGAAGACTTGGAGCTGACGCGAGATGTTGTTAGTGACCTTCCACGTCTCACATCCGTACAGCAATACGGTTCTCACGTTCTTCATATAAACAAGTTAACAAATATTTGACAAATAATTTATGTAAATAAAAAAACAGATTTGGTAACGGCTGATAACATACTTATAGAGAGACAAGTGCAATACAAATCATTATCATATCAGTCGAAGATACGTAGGTACACTTCTTCTAGACATAGGCCGTTCATTCATACGCATCTTCTGTTGTTAACTGCATCTTGCGATCTTGACTATTGATCCACAGTGTAAAAGAAATTTTATCTGAATTAAATAACTCAACCTATTTAAATTCTAGGAATGATAAACAATTGAGTTTTATTAACGCGTATAAATTAAAATTCTCTCTCTCTCTCTCTCTCTCTCTCTCTCCCCACGAGGCAGAGAGGCCAGAAGCCGATGGAGAGAAGGCATTTCGAAGCTTCTTCGAAGGAGTCACGATGCTCAGTAATGAGGGAACGACGGAGGAGGAGGAGGATAAATTAAAATTATTATAGTGAGTCCTGTAAATGTTTAGAATCCAACCTGCATTGCATCCGCCGCTACCCAACTCATTCTCGGCACCGCTCGTGTCGTCGATATTATGTTTCTGTGTTGTTTTGTGTGTTTTATATTAATTAGCCCTACGCGCCCCAACGACCCAATCCGCCATCTTTAACGAATGCTTACGTCAAGATAACGAGTCATTTGAATGGCTATTGCGTTTGTTAAAGAGACATGGAAATGTTTGAGAAAAAAACATTACTTGCAGTGCTAAACCAATTCTGTCCAGTAAATTGTTTGATTAACATTGTGATAATGCAGTTTGGTAAACGACGATTTTAGAAAAATAAAATGGGTTAAAACTTGTGAACAAAATTCAAATCTAACCTTTCCATTGAATAATAATGCAGGAAAGATAGATTCGCCTTTTGTAAATATTCCATTCCCACTGTACTCGAAATCTACCAAAAACAAGAGAATCCGGTCAAGTGCGAGTCGAACTCGCGCACCAAGGGTTCCGTACAAACTAACCTATATATAGTTTGATTCTCGATCCTCTAACGAAAAGATAAACAGTACTGAGTGATAAAATTAACTTTACCGTTGAAAGACTGTTGTTATAAATTCATATATGTAGGTCGCGGTTATTTTACCTTTACAAATAAGTTTATATAAAAAGTCCAATGTCGAAAAAAAAGTTATTATTTTGTGATATACTCCGTAACTACAGATTTCCGGCTTTCGGACTTTTCCCTTTACTTTTGTTACATAACATTGCTTCTGATTGATTGATGGTGATCATAATTCTAAGTTAACGGGAAGTCCCTTATATATAGGTACAGGTTTTGATTTCCTTGCGAGCATCAAAATATGCGCAGATATGACAGACGAACAGCAAAGTGATCAATGATCATATAAGGGTTCCGTTTTTGCCGACTGAGGTACGGAACCCTAATAATGTTATGGTGATAACCTACCTACCTATACATAAGTACGACTTTAATTGTACAACCATGAAACTTAAAAAAAGTCTGCGCTAAATGTATCGTACATTATTTCAATAAATAACACTAAGTACCACTTATCTACAAAAGAAAATAAAATCAACACAGTTGGAGTCCGGAGTAACAGACCACATTAGTCAGACTCAAACAAAGATTCACAATTCTAAATCTTTTAATTGGCATTAAGTATTACGACAGCCAATGACTTGCCCAATCCGTCGTCTAATGATATAGATATAAAGTGGATACAACCTACGTTACGTTAGCATCGATAGTATATTATTATAGGACCTTATTCTCAAAAGTGTTAGATATGTTCATTCATCCCTTCACTATCTATTATATTTATGCCAGCGCATTGCATGGATATTGTTTTTGAATTATGTAGTATTGTAACATCCGGTATCAAACTTTTTCACAGCCTAAATATAAAATTAGAAACACATTTTACTCATTAAAAAATGCTATATTATAATTTACAACCATAAATAGATTCTCGTCCGAAATATCCCACATGCATGTACAATTGCACACATATAGCAATGTTAACTAAAACTATTCGCAATCGCAGTCAGATACCTAGCGAATATTTGTTACAAACAAGAACATCTTTCTACTTTTCTGAATACTCTGGAACATAAATATATAATATCGAGATTAGAGAAGCTATTGCGGTGACCCTGCAAAAATTATCATTGTCATTATAAAAAATAAGTATCTATATTATGCGAACAGCTAAGGAGTGGAACTCACTTCCTGCTAATCTATTCCCCGCCCACTATCACTTGGATCTTTTTAAATCGAAAATAAATAGACATCTCTTAAGTAAGCATGTTCCATCCTAGACCGTATTGGCACTTACCATCAGGTGAGATTGTAGTCAAATTGAATGCTTACTTCTATCCAATGAATAAAAACAACACACTCCAAGCATTAACCGCTCTATATAGTTCACCTCGTGGATTCCATTCTAATCTGTCACGTCTAGGAGGTCGGTGTAAAGTTCATCAATGCTGAATTCAATTATCGATTACACCATTGTGTTCCGCTCTTTCGATTTATATTTAAATACCAGAGGTTTACTAGAAACGTATTGTGAAATTAGATAAGTATTTGACGAAATGGACCGCCCGCGCCGCGTTGTCTCTGTGAGTTAATCGTTTGAGGGTGTTTGGATGTTATTGCAAATTTCGATTAGCATGTTGATTTGTTGATGGCTTGTTGGTGGCCTATTGCACCTTCATTCTTCAGGTGAACTAGTTCCAATTATGAGTTAATTTTGTGTGGTTTTTTATTCGTCGGGTAAAAATCCTCCTGTTATTAAACTTTACAATCAACCCTAATTTTAATAATTTCAAAAAAAAAAACATTGGCATAGGTACTGATCAGATGTAATTTGTAAGAATATATGTAGTTTCAAAAAACTAAAACAATTTCCTGGAAACCGTTATCAATAAAACAAAAAACGTAGTAGGGTACAATTCAATAAATTCGGAAAACAAAAATGCTGCCTACTTCATATTCTGTCCAAGGTATGAACATAAACAACTAAACACACCGTTGATGCTTAAATAATGGTACAATATCTGCGATGATATAACATATTTGGACTAAACGTTAGTCATAAACATACTTCCAAACAAGCCCTAAATTTTTAAATAGCTTCACACGATTATACCTATCGAGACACTAATAATATCATTAATTTATTTAAAAAAAACAGGTTAGAGTGATTAAAAAACCGCGTCAAGCACAGAAGCTCCCCAATTATGTTCCTGCGATGTCACAAACAAAAATGTATCGATCGATGGACGCAAGCGCCGATTGCCCCGGTGGTCTGTGTGCTTCGTGGTAATCTGTCATCTGAACTGTCAAATTACTAACGGGCAAACGACCGATCGGCTACCGAACTTGTTGTAGATAACACAGCTGCACTCGTCCAAAGAGCTGTTTAGACGAGACGAGACGTTTTACGAGGTTCTCAAAAGTTTAGTGGTGTTTGGTGGGTGTGAAATGTGAATGTGAATGTAAAAAGCAGAATTTAGTATTTGTTAGGTTTAAAATTTGCTAGTTTTAATAAATATGGTGATGGACTCTATTTAATGAAAGTGTGTTAGTTTATTAAATGTTATTAATTAATTTATAATTATAACAGTAAAGTATGTTTGTTTTTTTAAATAAAAATGCATTTAAATTCCTGTGCCAGTCAACTTGTGCGTAGAATATAGAACAATATTAAGAATAATTAAAACCAACATATACTTTTACTTATCTACGAAATTCGTAAATTATTACAGGTTGGTAAGGTATAAAATAATCGTAACTGGTGGTGGTTAGTGATAAAAATATTCAGTTAAAAAATAGTCACCTTTTGATGAAACGACCTATACTTAAACACTGTATCAACATAGTTCAACCTTCTGACACATCTGTACCCAATAATCTTTGTGTTAAAATGAATTAATGTGGGTGTACCCTCGCAAGACACCTGATTGGTCTTTTTGTCTTTTTTACTCGGAATTTTAATTAATTTTTACTGTCAACCGTAGTCAAACAATGATAATGATTAATCGCCATCTCGTACGAACACCTTATCATAGCTGTTTCTTTTTCGAGATCGTGTTTGGGGTAAAAATTTGTTTTTTTTTATGCGATCCTTATCTCAGACAGAAACAGTAAGCAGGTTGGTGTCAGTTAATTTTACGCTTGGATGCGTGGTGCCTTTTAACGTTATACCTATATGATTGATTAAACTGTCATTTCTGTACTTAATTGATCTTACGGCACTCACATTCATTTAATTTTTTATGGTAATTCGACGAATTTCCATGTTTCTTGACCCTGAAGTAATAAAAACCGGCCAAGTGCGAGTCGGACTCGCACACGAAGGGTTCCGTACCATTACGCAAAAACGGCAAAAAAATTACGTTTGTTGTATGGGAGCCCCATTTTTAGTATTTGTTGTTATAGCGGCAACAGAAATACATCATCTGTGCAAATTTCAACTGTCTAGATATCACGGTTCATGAGATACAGCCTGGTGACAGAAGGACAGACAGACAGACAGACAGACCGACCGACAGACAGACAGCGGAGTCTTAGTAATAGGGTCCCGTTTTTACCCTTTGGGTACGGAACCCTAAAAAAGAAGCTTTTGGTACTGTCAAAGCATCCAACTTCCATTAAAGGTTTGTTAAAAGCAAAATGAATCTGTGTAAATCGTTAGTAAATAGAATTAATAAAAAAATTGTCAGGAACATGTCGGCGCTAGTTCATAGTTAGGTTAATCTTAAAGTACATATTTCTATTATATAACCTATGTTTTCGTAACGTTATTTTTTTTAAATATAATATACATTTACATACTTATATACGATTTATATCCTAGCATTTAACCCTAATAGTTTCACCGTATCCATTAGTTTTATACGTTCTTAGGGTTCCGTACCCAAAGGGTAAAAACGGGACCCTATTACAAAGACTCCGATGTCCGTCTGTCCATCTGTATGTCACCAGGCTGTATCTCTTGAACCGTGATAGCTAGAGTTGAAATTTTCACAGATGATGTATTTATGTTGCCGCTACAACAACAAATACTAAAAAGTACGGAACCCTCGGTGGGCGAGTCCGACTCGCAAGTGTCCGGTTTAACTAATCTTTTTATAATTGGAAGCAAATTAAGGTTTTCAATGCAATTTATAAGTAGGCTGAATGTGTGTGACTTACTGGACAACATAAGTGTAGACTGACATTAATTATTAACTCATACTTGAAAAAAAAACATACCTACAGTACTCTTAGTTCAGACCACCATCATTTCTCAATTTCTCTTGAATAAAAATGATAAATCCACCTCATCGACGCACTCTCTTTTAATCATTCATCCTCCGTTAAGTCAGTTTCTTATCTTTAATTAATATAATTGATTTTACCTTTACATATCGAAGATTCGAAGAACAGGGATCCATCAATTACAATTTAAAATACAGCGCGTAAGGTTAAAGGATTCTGCACACTCATAATACCAGTGACTGGTTGTCATTATTCATTTCTAATAATAGTTTGCACCCCATAGGTCTTGGGTCTGTTCCATATAGACCCTAACAATGTAAGACTTTGTTTTTTCCGATAAACTTGACTTTGTTTTTGATTAACGGCGGAAAGAACACACGGAATGTACCTATCATACCTATGGGTAATTTTTGACACAAGATCTCTATAATTACCTATCTGTCATATATTATGTCTTTGATTTAGTTATCGAATAATACCAGAGGGCCTCCCGCGATTAATGGAAATAAAAATTTTGCTATCTACCGCTCTGTATTCGAGTGATAGAAAGGCAGATAAATTTTGATTTTCGTTTTTCGCGATAGGGCCTCAGAACTTAGTAAAGTGAAGTTCCTGACTTACATTTAGGTCAAAGGGCTTGCCTAGCTCAAAAATATAGTAAGTGTTCATATCCGCTATCGTAAAAATAAAACATGCTAGAATGAAGAGTTTGCCAACAGAAGAATTCTCTTATTGAATTTATTAATCTCACGGTACAAAATGTGATTTTACTGTGCCTTTACCTACTATACTGTTAATATATACTTGTTAAGTATAATAATATATTCATGCGGTTCGTGAACACATCATAGAGAGCTTATAATATGTGTGTAGATAAAGCAGTGTATTTGGCTATGCATACATAATTAGGCATTAAAACATTTCATTATGTAAAAATGCTTTTCATTTATGTAGCAGCAACATCACATAAACTACTATAAAACCATATTTCGATTTCGTGCCGTAGTTGAGATTCTCAACTTGGATTAAATTTTCGAAATAACTTCAGTTTATAAAATACGTTCCTTGTTACCTATTACACGAGCCATCAAACATCCATGCCTGAGTAATGTACACACGAAGGGATGCACATCAACTCTATCAATCATCTGAGACGCTAGGTCGACCATCTATTGCAATATGACTTAGGTATAACATGCAAAATTAAATGTCCTGATATTAAATCAATACAATTATCTTGAATAAACAGCAAGTTTAGTGCTGGTGAGACGAGCGACATTTAATCCAGAGGTCGCGGGTTCAAACCCCAGCTTGTATCAATGTCATTCCATACTACACATTCCATAGCTATATAATTTTAATTCATTTCTCATTTGCTAATTATAATTTTAGTTCATTTTCATTTACCTGACTAGAGAGCATTGGTAGCCTAGCCGGTAAAGGTCTTTCAATCCAGAGGTCGCGAGTTCAAACCTAGGCTACCAATGACTTTCTCGGAACTTAAGCACGGAATATTGTTTGATGTTTACTAGTCGCATATCGGTGAAGGAAAACACCATGAGGAAACCTTCATACAATCTGCGAAAAAATTCGAAGGTGGGGGCCAGCATTGAGACTATAACCCAATCCTTCTCCTGCATGAGAAGAGGCACAGGGCACAGGCCCAGCAGTGGGACATAATATAGACTAAATTATTATTATAACCAGAAAGTGAAGATTGATTGCGCAAGCTTTAATTTAACTAAATATACAAAAATTATAGGCACAGGCCCTACTTCCGAAAGAATAGTACGAGTACAAATAACAGAAGGTATAAAATATTACCTATATTAAAATGGCACGTACTACAAATTTTGCTGCATATTCAAAACAAATTACAATAGTCAAAACCAAACCTTTACAAACTCGAACAAACACGTAAGGTACCGCACATATTTATGGGGCTCAATAAATCTCACCAATACACAGCGAGCGATCCACACTTTCATTAATTATACCCAGTTAGATAAGACACTGCATTCTTAATGACCCACGGCTCAGGGCCATTGCTCATCGACTGATTGTACAGCCATGCTCAAAAACATCTACACGTCTTTGCACCTTATGTCATTGTATTTAGGTGCAAGTGTGCACACACGTGTTTGATTGTTATTGTGTTCCTTTATTTGTCGAAGCCATCATTAGGCTTTGTTGCATGGAGTACTTTTGAAGACTACTTTTACAATGAGTCAAGAATGTTAGAGTCTTACAATTGAGAATTACCGATACGATTCTCGTTCAATTATTACGCCTTAATGATACTTTTTGTCGTTTTAAATGTGGTGGAATTTTATATGACAGATAAATTAGGGTAAAGGACTCATGGGTCAGATTTTTTAATAAAATAATACAGATTATAAGATATGTTATTATTTATTACCAAACGAAATACACGTGATTTTATAGTAAAAATTAAAAAGGAAGAAACATGCTGGCAGAATTAAAAGAAGGGTAAATTGAAAAGGATTCAAAAGAATTTAAAGACCCACTAAATCGTATTTAATAGATTTGATATTGAAATTAGATAAAAAAACCCTTGGTTTGTAACACTTGCTTATTGCTTACCTATTTGAACTATTTAAAACTAAAAACTGAATGCAGGCATACATAAAGTTTTAATACTACCAAAATGATGATACAGAAACCAAAATTATTGATTATAAGTAAAACAAATAAATAATTACAATTGTAATCTAGACGAATCCATACAAGTCCACTACAATCCAGGATTAAAGACAAAAAATAATAACATTAAACGTGAAATCCTCAAGCTTTGATTGACCACAAATCAATATTAATGATCAGACCCAGCGGGCGTCCTGACGATATCCTTCGTCCTTCTCATCCCCATTGAATTAACTGAAACGACAAATGTTTGGACACCTCGCCCTTAAAGCGTTTTAAGTGCTAAACGAATAAAACCATTAATTACATGGAATTCAATGTACATATTGAATTTATTCAAATGGTGATAAATGGTAGGTAGAGGAGGTGAGAAGGAGATGTAGCTGGGTCTTTTATGGGGTCCTTTTGGAATGCTTCGGATGATTTAGTGGCATCGGTCACGATATGCAGAAAGATCAACGGGTGATAGGAATGTTCGGAAACTATCTTATTGAAGTGTCATACGTTCGAGAAAAGTCAAGTGGTGTATTGATAATCCAGAAAAGCTATACAAACCTGTTCAAAGTGAGAAATAAATACATAGTTACTTACTTCGTCGATATTCATATTATGGTTTAATAAATAGGTTGACAACAGATCCCACAAAGTTCAACTCAGCTGAATTTATTTTAGTAAATATGGACATGAATTTATTTTAAAAACTCATATATTTTTTATCAGCATCATACAATATAAACTTATGTTTTATATGTGGGTATCAACTGAATAAAACTGTTGTCAATGTAAATCTACTTCTTAAATCCTTACCTCGGCGCATTATCCCAAATCGTCAGGATTAAAACAATTCCTCGCGTCCCTTCCACTTATTAAGCTCGAACCCTCGTTAGAACTGTAGAGAGTCTACAAATCTCCACTAAACTCGCGCTGTGACAAACACAAAAACCATAAAATTAAATTAATGCCTTTTGCCACTTCCTTGCGGCGATAGTTCTGGCAGTTAGAGTTAGTATGTTTGGAAATGGCGTAGGTATATTGTTTTCCCTGTTGGTGGTGCTTAAAGAGAACGAACGTTATGTCTTATTACTTACTTAATTAATGTGAAAGCTTGGATGTTTGTTTCTCAATAACGCGAAACTAGGTAATTAAGTAAGTGTGATACGGCTTATAACCTCGATTAGAATATCAGAATATTCAGAATACGTTTTGTATTATTTAAAAGTTAATACGAGTGTTCTACCAGCGAGAGGAGATAGTTAACGACTTCTTCGCGGACGAAGTCGCAGGCTTCTGTTAGTCCCTACTTAATTATTATTATAAATGGGAAAGTAACTCTGTCTGTTACCCCTTCACATTTATATGAAACGTATGGAGATAGTTATATAAAGGCCGGCAACGCGCATGTAACACCTCAGTTACAGGCGTTCATAGGCTACATAGGTGGGCTGTATGCTTGGTTGCCACCGACGTGGTATAAAAAAAAGTTTGAAGCCGGTGGAGAGATATAGGATAAAAAAAAAACAATCATCATCATCCCACACAGACGATGTCGCCAGCAGAAGTAACAAATAATTCGGATAGTATTCGCAAAGAGAATAATAAAGGATAGAGGGTTACTGTCATAGTAAATTTTGTAGTCACAGTAAATTTACTGCCATCTATCGACACACGATTAAAATGAAAAATGAAAATGTATAAAATACCAAATATAGATATATATTATGGGTAATTTTTTTTTCTTAAATGTATTATGAGTTTTAATTTTAAGAAATCACAAATCGCAATCACATTATTCACACCAATAGTATTTATTTATTTTTTATTTGTATTCATTATTTTTATATGATTTAGACCCATGTTCTGTTAAATAACAAACAAAACCGTCAACGCCATCTATCCGAGAATAGGCCAAAGGTATAGGCGCCATCTGTCCGAGAATCAATTTATCTTGATTTCCGAGGCACGTTTTCTCCTCACTGTATTCATCTTATACGGAGTTACATATATGTAGGTCTTTGGTATTCGTAAGTGCGGGTGATGTAAGGTCATACTTGAATATCGCGTTCACATTACTAGTAGTCGTCCGGACAACAATGTGAATAATAAAAATAAAACGATTTTTTACCTTTCGATTGTAGTCAAAAATCTTTCCTAAAATATGACTAAAAATATGACTAAAAATTCGGCCAGGATCCTTATCATACACAGACAAAATGAATGGGCTTTGTAAGTAGATCACCATTCATAAGTGCTTGTTGCTAGGCCTACATGAATAAAGTATATTTGAACTTTGAACTTTGATCACAAATAAATTTTTTAAATGGTATTTTCACTAGCTTTCATTTGGTACCCATACTGCTAGCGTAAGAAGAAAAAAAACAGCCCCCTTTTTCTCATCTGCGGGCGCCATTTTTAAAATTGCCAAAATTCATATAGCCTGTCACTATCACAATCCTGACAAATTCAACCACACCTCATATGTCAAAAACCGTCCCGCCGTTTGGGCTGTAGGGCATGCCAAATAAATGGACAAATATACATACCCACGCTCGGAAAACATTACCCTCCTTCTGATGCAGTCGGGTAAAAATACTAGTTTATACTGACAACGAGAGACGAGATAGGCTATCTATATAAATTTTGAAAATAGCACTCGCAAATGAAAAAAACCGGCCAAGTGCGAGTCGAACTCGCGCACCGAGGGTTCCGTACTTTTTAGTATTTGTTGTTATAGCGGCAACAGAAATACAAGATCTGTGAAAATTTCAACTGCCTAGCTATCACGGTTCGTGAGATACAGCCTGGTGACAGACAGACGGACAGACGGACATACGGACATACGGACAGACGGACAGACGGACAGACGGACAGACGGATAGACGGACAGACGGACAGCGGAGTCTTAGTAATAGGGTCCGTTTTTACCCTTTGGGTACGGAACCCTAAAAATGGGGATGGGGGACTGTTTTTTTTTCTTACGATAGCAATATATGGGCACCAAATGAAAGCTAGTGAAAAGACCATTTCAAAAATATATGTAAACAGTCGGGTTTTTTTTAAACAATAGTTGCAGTTTTGTAACAGAAAATTATCCTGTTTTCAACTTGATGTACTTTTTTTTAATTTTTGATATATCTAGTTAATTATTATTATATAGAGGATATTCACAGTCATTTGGTGTAAAACTTGGCATAATACATTCAGTTATTTTCAATTTAGAGCAGTTCAGTCAACTGGGTTGTGAAATTTTTGAACGTTTTCTAATAATTTGTTAAACCAAGTAGTAAAAACGTTACAGTATGTTATATATTTGTGATCTACTCACAAAGCCTTTTCATTTGGTACTCCACGTGGTAAGTTTAAAAGAAAAAAGTAAAAACTTTGTACTGCCAACTTTATGACGTCAGAGCAACTACCGTTCAGGACATCATACTGAATGCACTGATACCAAATCTGGGACTATCTATCTGAGACATTGAGCGAAAATCGATTTCTAGAAGATTTTTCGAGAAAAGGCCAGGCCACTAATTAGTTTGGCGAACTTTTATCCCGGATACGAGTACAAATTCTTAACAGAGCGTGATTGTAGTGTGATGCGGGGTTGCACGTAAAAGCTAGTTTATAAACAAAATATTAAAAATAATTTTCAATCGCAATCCAACTTCTTTAATATCGTATCTTCCATTGTTCGGTATCAATATTGAAAGATTATTCATTTTCAATATTCGAGAAAAGTGTCGATTGTTACAAAACAAGTCACGCTGAACTTTTAAATGGAAAAAGTACGGAGCGTCGGCTCTATTCATTAAAACTGGAGAAGACTCAGCTCACTGGGGAAGCGATAACTTATGTATTTTCTTGAGAAAAGTATTTTTACATACTTTAATAAAGTTATTTTTATTAAATGACTTATTACGAAGACGAAATTCAAGCAATTTTCTTTTTGTCTTGTTATACTATTTTCATCAGAGTTTGTTAAAAGCAGTTAAAATGAATTAAAAATTGTATTTAATTTATATTAAAAAGTCTCATTCGTAAGTGGTAAAATAAAGGCTACTTTTTATTGTATGTTTAATATTAATAAAATTATGTTTATGGTTTTAATAAAAGATTCCAAATAAAGTAATACTTGTGCGTTTAAATCTTTCGTTGTCTAATTGCATACATTCGTTTCTGGAGGACACATAGCGCCATCTAGTGCTGAATAGCAGAACTAATGCATTCGGTTTTATAGCCGCCGTGCCGCCAACGCTTTGATGCGTTGTATTTAAAGTACAATAAAGTCTAAAACGCGTTGCTAAAACCTATACTTTTATATAAATCTTAATCAATTCAGAGGATATTTAATCGAATTTATTAAAAATTGTCATATATGTACAAGATTACTGAAAATTATTGTTTAGCTCACAAATAGGTTTAAGCGCAATTTGGACTTCATATCAATCGTAGTAGTGACATAAGCGGGTCATGTAGACCTTGTTTTAAGATACTTAATCTTTAAAATAATTTTACTATTGTTTGTTTAGGTATAACGGTATATGTATATTACGTATTAAATGCCATTTAGTGAAAGCTTTCCAAGGAAAGCTCTCAACTATAGTCTTTAATAAAGCTCACCTCCGTAAAGTCTTTGGTTTATCAGCGGTGATACGATGCAGGGCACGATAGCTGCTTTAATTAATTAGCTTTTAACCTATCCCACACATTAAACCTTTACGGCTACATGCCAGTCCCATTTCAATGGGATTAACTCTGGTCTGTTATACGACTGTTTATGGGACATCAAGTATTTTTGTATTGTCTTTCGACGTATCCAAGTTGGGTATTAGTTATGTTTAATTGTTTAAAACTAACGAATTGTTTTCAATTTGCACCTAAAGTTGTGATTAACTTTTATATAGAAAAAGGGAGATGATATTGGTAAGACTTTGATATGACTTAAACTTTAAAAAAAGGGGGACAAAAAGGGAGGTGCTATTTAAGTTCCGTTAAGACCTTCACTATGACTTTTCTTGTCAGTTATATTTCGGTTTGAGTATGACTTGGAACGTTAATATGAGTATAAATATTCATTAGTAGGTATTTTATAAAATTAGTTCAATAATAATATTTCTTATCACTTCAAGTGGCACCAGCGAAAATATGAAAAGTAGTCAAGTGGCGCCGCGGGTTTGCGCAAAAGTGGCGGCGGTCCGTGGCGGGGCCCCGGCCCCGATGGGTGGTCAACGCAGATTAAGAGAATTTTACAAAATTGTTGATTTAAGCTTTTCTAGGTTTGAAAGTATATATTAAGTCACATATCGTTAGAATCGGCGTTAAATAGGATATTTGAATATAGCAATTAAATTATTATAATGTTTATATATTTGGCCAGACCTAATGCAAACTCAGGAAGAATGACAGTTTTCCAGTTTCCTTGTCAAAAATAACTACCACCATTAAAAAAATATGATTGCAGGTAATTTGCTATTTAACTATCAAAGTAAGACTTTTATTTTACCTTAAAATCAAGATTGAACTAGGATTAGGCGGTCGCTCCCCCGAATGAATGGTTTTCATCAACAAATTGTATACCAATACCAATACCAAGTGTTTTTGTGTTTCTTACGGTATGTTATCCTTGTCTAACTTGCTACCTAATGTTGGGCGCTAGAAGAGCGTAACTTTACTATACTTAAATGTGTTCAATTTAACCTCTAAATACGGCAACACCTCATTAACCACTCACTGGTGGCCGACAGTTTACTGGTTTTTGCATCGACCCGTGAGTGGTGGGCCGCCAGTTCATTGCTTTTCGATCCGACCCTTCACGGATTCGCCGCCACTTGAAGGGATTACATTACCTATAACAAAAATTTACTTACGAATTAGAATAATTGTAAAATTTTATGTTAAGTCAATCATAAGGATTCCGATCTGCCTATATTTATTTCAACATTTAGTTTAGGGCATCCATAAAAATCAAACGATCAAGATTAAATAACCATAAGCCGAGGGTTAGTTTCCAACAAAATCAAGGGTTCCCATCACTATGCAAAATAATTTAACGTAGGTACCTACATAAATCCGTCATATATTTAGAAAAATCATCAGATATACGCCAAAGATTTCCCTACCCGATAGTAACTCTCACTCTTTTGTTAAAGGCCCGAATAAGATTTCCTACACCTTTTTACTATGAAGACATATTGCGTTTTGTGTTTTTAAACTCGCGATCTCGACGCGTATTTACGTATTCACACTCGCATTACTCCTTGTAGTATACTCGAGATGAAATGTGAGCGTGTGTGAAATTCGTCTATTTGTGAGTGTTAGCTTAAAGGCGCCAATGATACTTGATCCGTTGTGTTCCCCGCGTTCGTATGCAAAATAGAAGGAATCGGTAAATGACATATGCAAGCGAAGGGGTCTACTATGGATGGAGATGTAGGACGTAGGCTTTCGAACATGTGTGCGCGCGTGTTGGTATGCCAGTCGCCTGGCTAGGCGCGCAATAGATGGGGGTGGGCAGCCCAAGAGGATGGGGTATAAAGGAAAACCATTTACATTTGAGCGATTCGTCCAATTTAAAATTCCTACAAGATGGCTCAGACACGGGTGCCATTCTTTTGAAGAGGCGAGCATCATGCAAAGGACATTCGTACTCCGTATTATTTTCTTCGAGTTGTTTGGTATACTTCGAAAACGACTTATTACTTTTAACGAGATTTTTTAACGAGCTACTTTGCCATCTAGTTTAAAATTACCATGTTTATAAATTCAAAGCATTTACATAAGAAGTAATATTTACACTTATATATATTATGTTCGTCCTAGATCATAGATCAAATTTAAGATTGAAACTGTCACCGATCAGTGTTCTCGTTATGAATATGAATCCGGCGTCGGGGCCGGTCGGAGTGTTCCATCAAAACGTCATAGGTCGCTCTCAGGACAAATTTGCCCGCTTGCCCACGTCCCGCGTTTTACGAGCCACGCCGCCGAAGATTCAGCACCCAAGGGAGACATTCCGCCTCCAAAAACTTTACCCGTTACAAATTTGTTTTTTTTTTTGCCTTATCTGCTCCCCGCGCTTTTGGCAAACCTAATTCCGTATTCAAAAATATTTCTGCAAGTATTGTGCTCGTACGGGAGCGTTTTATTACCGGCCATATAACGTTTTAAAAGTTAGCCTGTTTCGCCACGCGTTCGGGTGTTATATCGGTCGTAGTGCTTTTGTCGAACGTATTTATATTGCCTGTAATTATTATAGTTGTTTCATAACTGTGTTTATTTCTTTTTTATATTCTTCTGTGACTTATGAGGCTGCTTGTTGATGTAGTTGTGAAGCGAGTTAGCTTTGATCATAAAGTGGGTATAAAAAGTATAGTAGCTGATAATCACTGTGTCGTTACGGCTCATACAGAGTTAGTCGGTATAAGCTTATTTTGCATTCATGGAATTTTTGTTAAGCGTTGTTCAGGAAGACATGGAGGCATAAAATCAGCATGTGGGGTGGGTTTCGGAATAAATAATAGTGATGCCACCCAATTTACCATTCATATTTGGATGGCAATCGTCTAGGTAGTTTGAAAGGTCGACACGTTTCGTTATTGACTTGGTGGCAGTATGTATTTATGAGAACTACACTGAAGTATGTCACGCGTTATGTCAACATAGTCTGACTTGGCGTGCAAATTTAGTTTTAAATATAAAAGATATTTCATATAACATCATATCATATATCATAAGGTAGGTTATAGGATTTTTTATTCCACATTTTTTATGATAAGTTGCAAATCATATAGACATCTGATAAATCAAGCCACTTAAAGTTTTGATGAAATTAAGGTCTAGTTTTATCAGGAGTGTATAGAATAGCAATAACATTTATATATCATTATTATGAAGAATCGGTAAACAGATTTGTTTTTAGCCTTAGTATAAGTAGTTTTTTTTTAATGTTTACATTTCAGGTACAATTTATATTGTGATGTTTTTTTTATAATAACTTTTCGGGATTGGATTGGATTGGATTGGATTTATACACTTATAGGCATACCTATATTATTTTATATAGCAATGAAGATTCCGTTCCTCTAATCAATAAAGGCTGATATACTATAATATTTGAAACTGTATTTAACCAAAAAAAAACTATGCTGATTTCTAATTTCCCCATTTCTACCTCGTAAATACAACAACATCCTCCTTCTTAGTGCGAACGCCGCTTACAATCAAGTATTTACAAGTTGAAGAGAGTTTCTCGAGACTGGCTACAAATTCACTCATTGTAAGTGAAATTATCATTTGAATGCTAAATCAATTTTACATTTACACAGCTATTTTGCCCGTTGCGGCCCGTAGCTTAGCCATACGATTTTATTATTATATAGGGGCGGATGCTTGTTAGGTATGAATAGGTAATTTGTTTTTGCATGAACGTTTTGTAGGTTTACTGGCGAATTAAGGTAAAGTTCTGACACTTTGTAGCAGCTGCATGACTGTCTAAGGTCTATACAGGCACCTATTAACTTAGTAGTTTTATGAGTGTTTACAAAGCAATATTATATTATTGGTATTTACTTTATCATAAAATAACATAATAGTTTTTGTTTGTTTTTTAAAGCGGGTTTAATATCGTAAATACTGAATGGTCTATATGGTCTTGGTAATGTACATTAATATTATAGCAAAAGTAAATGTAGAAAACTGAAAATCTTAAAATACTTAGATGGAACAATCGCACCTACTATGGCTACTATAGAATTACAAGAAAAAGGCAAGGCTAGATGCATTCAACGTTGACGATATTACTCCACTGGATGGGGGAAAATGCATCACGTTGGAAGTATTAACTAAGCTACAACTCTTATCCTATCGCTTACATTCATCGCGAAAATATTTATCTACTAGCACAAAAACATTCACTGACAAACCTTGGCTCATTTAGGTTTTCTTTATATCATGGGCAGTAAAATTAGGTGCTCAACTGTCTGAAAAATAGGCAAACTAATGAAAATCTAATTCTACGAAGGTCTTGCCACTGGTTCGGTTAAAAACTATGTAAAATGAATGAGAAATACGTTGCAAACACGTGCAGGTATGAATTAGAATCTCCAGTTTAGATTATTGTTAAAATGTGATAATGATTTGACGCTAACGTAACTGTAACCCTATAATCATATCTTCAAGAAATAAACTATTATCGATCCAAATAGTTCGGCAAAATAGGTACTTTTTATGACACTCGACAGCCATCATATTGCCATCTTAGTAGCTGACGAAAAATCTCGCAGTGCCCTTATCATGACGAGGGAAGGCAAAGATGATTAGGTACCTACTTAAATCAAAGAAATCGGCTCATATTCATTCCGTAATAAAGCAATTGTAAAACGCTTAAAATAAATATCTGTCAATATGATTTGAAGACAATAATCCACCTCCACATGCTCAGTCAACAAAATGGCCGCCTGAGAACCTATTACGCGAAATTGTCTGCAATTTCCTTACTATCCGTTAAACGATTTGCAAATGTCGATTTCTTACACGTCATAATTCCTGAACACACAATGAAATTGCAACTCACTTCTTAATATTTCCTTCTTTGTTCACGAGCGTGGCTCTAATGGCTACGGTGAAATCTGATGGAGTGCCCACTAAACGCGTTCTGTAAATATTAGGTCAAGTTTTGAAGTTAGCTAAAATACACACGGATTGTGTATTTCTAGGGCTTCATTTTATTTGTATTTTTTTTTATATATTGAAATAGTTAACTTTAAAATGTATAATATTTTAGGTATGCCAGAATTAAATTTTAAATAGACGACATTTCAGAATTAATAAAAATATATGGGTATTTTATCAGAAGCCTATTTATTAACATGATACTGGCCATGTACCTAGTTTGTGGAGAGTATTGTTACTAATTTAACCTGAAAATGGGATATTTCATATTGTGAATTAGTGAAAATTTATACTAGGTATAGTTGAGGATGAAAACTGCAACGATAAAAAGCAATTATATGGGTCTCCTCATGACCCTCATGTTCAAACAATTCAAATTCGAATTATTACTTAGAAAAAAAGTCTTATATAAAATATCAAACACTCAAGTGGACATTCTAATTTATTACATACTTAACTACAAAATAACCTTCAATTCACGCATATCGCAAGGGTATATAGTCCGTGTTAAAAGTACGTCCCTAGTATAGCAAATAGGGCACATTAGACGAAGACACGAAAGTGAACCCTCACTAAATATAATACAAAAAGTTTAAAAAATAACGACCCAGAATCACGCATCGGAAACTTAGCCAAATTAAAAGTTGACTGCAATAAACAATAAAAAGATAGAGTAGAGGCCTGTTCCTCATTCGATGCGAGTTTCGGTAATGATGAAACTATCACAAGTTTGTCAGACGTTTAAGGTTCCGTAAAATGACGCACTAATAAATACTTAGTATACATTAGCAGTTGATAAAACTGTACTTGTGACTTACTACGTAAGGGATTACTTGTCCGCGTGAAATGATTAATGTTAATTCATTTGAATAAATATATTTTTAATATACTCATAGTCATAAGGTATAATTAAACATATTAAGTATTTATGTAGAAATTTTACTTCGCTCAAAAGTTCCGTTTTTTTGTTTATTTCTCACCTCACCCACCTTGACTCTTTTCTGTTTTTCGCTATATGGTTGACTGGTAGAGAATGCCTATAATAGTGGCATTAAGTCCGCCTGTTGTACTCTTTTTAAGTGCAATAAAGTTTAAAATAAATATACGTGTAGGAAAATCTGACGAAGTTTGAAATTCAATATTCTTACGTTAACATAATCATTATAAAATAGTACCAACCCAAATGGTTGTAATTCCAGGACTTTCATTAGTAAATATATTATTTTACATTTTAAATGCTCAGATTCATTGTACTAACTTTTGAACTTAAGCAAAAGTTTTTATGAGAAAACTTATAGGTATTATTTACATTATGGTAAGTTTCAAGACTTTCAAGGCATGGCTTGATTTTCATATAAAGAAAAAATGGAGCTTTTAGTTTGGTAATATTATTAAATTCCTTTAAACCATTACATTAACTGCTCCGTCAGATCTTCTTGTTTGTCAAACTTGGAGCTCACAAGGTTAAACCAAACCTGATACTTTATATTAATGTAAAAATATTGCAGGCAGGTATTTTAAAAAAAGTTACTTGAGAAGGCAAAAGAATGATACATACACTTATTGTTGGCAGGTAAGTACTGTAAGTTAAATAGTCCTTTTAAATGATTATTTTCTGGTTTTTTAACCCCCAAGTGTGCATAATCATCAACCATTAGAGTCAATAACAAACAGCCGTTTTTTTCCCCAAGTAAAAGAAAAATTGCCATAAACAGGTAGCAATTACAAATTATCCATAATGACTCTGGTTAGGCATTCACAAACGACTTCAGAAATAATTCTTAATACGACATTGATTAGCTTGAATCGAGCTACACACGTAATGACAATTTAAAGACTTAAAAGGTCGATTTTATTATCATACTGTATGATTCTTGTGGAGCTATTAGCCCTTATGACAATAGGGTAATGATACGCGCGCACGCGAAACGTTTTATCTCTTTTTATGGCTATCTACTACAGTTTTAATGATTGCTTTAATGTTCTAAGAAATGGGCTGTAACTTTTTCCTTTCGTGATGGAAATACACACATGGATATCACAATCATACTACACCCAAAATCTATACCAATTTCACATATAAATGACTAGTTTTCATTGCTTAAGTCTAGTACAGTGCTGTTCATTTGGTCGTTGTCATACGAAGTAGGATGCCATAACCGTGCGAAGAGAAAATGCCATAAAGCGGTGACTGATTTTTCCAACGAGAAAAACGCTAAGATAGGGAGAGACAAAAAGACCAGGTGGTAGCTCCACACACAGATATAGAATCTGAATAGTGCATGTTTCTGGGTTAATTTTCAAATGAGATTTTCAAGAATTTTTATGTACAGAATTATTTAGAGATGGATCTACTTATTTATAAAAAATAATGCGTTATTTATTAAAACCAGGAGAGCCATTTTGTGGTTTTCCCGCGCAGCACTGTTTTTGTATGACTCAAGGATACCTCCCTGAGTCTGGTTTGTCTATTGTTCTACCATTATAGTTATTTTAATTAACGATACAATAGTATAACTAGATAACTTGGGCTTCTATCTGCAACGACAGTGGACACAAAAACGGTATTTTTGACCGAAGAACGACGTATTTTGATACGGCCACTACGACATTTGTATGGGTCCTTATGTATTGATATACAATTCTTTTTTGTTTATAATACAAGTTGGCAATATAGTGTAAGAATGCTGTGTTTAAAAAATACGTAAATCAGGTACATAGTGTACGAGAAATAACCATAAAACATTATTGTCGGCATTTGTATGGCAACATTTGTACGGCTACTTTGACAGTACAAATACAAATGTCGAATATGGCATACAAATGTCGACACGGTGCCATACAAATGTCGGAAAGGTGCCATACAAATGTCGTCAGGGTCTTACAAATGCCACAAAAATAATAAATACAGCCATAAAAATTTGATACTGTCGAAAAAATGCTATATCGAAAAAATGACGAAAAAATGCTATATACTTATCAAACGCGCCTTACAAATAGCTGAATAGTGCCATACTAATGCCGATATTTAAACGTTTATATCTAGATATATAAAATAATAATGTAATAGAATAACTATAAAAAGTAGAGTGGTGCCTCGTATACTATATTTTTGGTATTAAAAACCCTTCCTAAAACGATGATTATAAATCTGATTTTGCAAAAATTAAACAATTGCCATACAAATGTCGAAAAAACACCCTCTTCAAACATTGACCCTTTTATTAAGATAATAGCCATTTTTGTATTTCGTACGACGCTTAAAAATTACGTCTAATCATCACAATCCCAAAGATTTGTATTCCTTAGGTATATACGTGCATATACTTACATATACGTAGAATCAAAAGAAACATACTACAAAACAACAGTTTTTACAAAATAAATACCTATTGTAGGTATGTAAGTTGTCTTAGGAAGAACTTTTACAATAAGTATGTTTGTTGGTGTGATTTTGGTATTAAATAATAAATACTTTGGTAAAGTAAAATTCATCCTGATTGTAAGTAATGAAAAGTACATGAACGGCAAAGGTCGGACCTTACTAATTTATTAAAAGCGGCTATCAGTGGCGGCCATACAGAAATTAACTTCTACTTCCCATATTACCCTCGTGCATATTAGCGTGCTGAGATCCATAGTGCTTGATACTTTATGATATGACTTAGGTAAATCTTCTTTTAAATTAATGGTCGTTAGGTATGTAATTACTTATTTAAGTTTAGATAAAGAACATTTATGTAGACATTTTTAATCAAATAATAACATTGACTGTTATAAAATGAAATATAAAAATAAATGGAGTCAACTACCGTATGATTAACTCTAAAGTATATTGTACAGAATATTGGCCCATATTTTTTTAATAAATGTCAGCACTGCTTTTTAGGGTTCCGTACCAAAAAGGTACAAAAGAAACCCTTATGGTGCGACTTGTCTGTCCGTCCGTCCATCTGTTACATTGCTAAATATCTAGAGAACTACTTAAGCTATCGATTTGAAATTTGGAATAGTCATGAACAACGCTAACCCAAACACGTTGAAAGTGTTATTTTTTTAATTTATTTTTATTAATACTGTCTTCGGTTACCGCGATAGTTACTCATGAAATAAAACTATTAAAACGGACTATATCGCGTATATTGAATTTATAATACATCCCGACGTTTCGAACCCTTCACAGCGTTCGTGGTCAACGGGTGCCTGAGGAATAACTACAAAGTGCAAAAATACCCACATACAAAAAATAATGAACCATCATAGACTATAAACTTTAAGGCTGGTTGTACATGCAAAATCGGTTTATAAGGCTAGTTATACAATACAACTATTTTCAAGTAAAGATATTTATATACCCACGCGATAAAGCTACGCCGGCTCCAACCCTACACCTCATGACCCTAAATTGTAGGAGAGTATCCCAATATGGGACCGGCAACAAACTCGGCGGGACACATCTTTTCAAAACATATTATACTCAGAATGTCCAACATCAATAAAATTCAAAATGCATGGTAATATTATATATGTATTAAATCAAACTTAGTTTATAATGTAAAGTACCTAATTTACCTATCTTACCTTATATTATGTATAAGCTTAAGATTTAAGATACTTATGGTAAACTTTGTAATTAATGGAAGAGCGGAGCCTTCTGGCACAAGTATCTGCTTACTTAAAAGAAGGTTCTTGTTTTGATTCCAGTTAAAACCTATTGTGTAACCAATAAATCATTTTTCATTTTCATATTTTAGTTAAATACTGCTCTGGCAAGTAAACTAGTATCAAGGAATTTCATTCCTGAATTGACGTCATGGTAATAATAAGCTTGAAATTTTCTTATAGCTCAACTATTACATAGATTTTCTTCATCGTCTAAGGGTGGCTATGTAGGTTATTACCGCACTAATCTAAATTGATGGGGCGTCCAAAACTGGGCATTTTTTCATAACATTAGTAATTTCGGTGGCGGGAAATAATAACCGTAATTAGGTTTAGTTTCATTACTTAAGGAATATTTTGATCAAGTATTACCTAAGGGTTGGATTTTTCATATTTTTATAGTTTAGTAAATTGTGTGTGGTTAAACCTGTTTCTTTATGAAACATTAAAAATTGTAACAAATATATAATAAAGAAATGTGAACTAAAGTAATAGGTGTACCACATATAGGTACTGAAATAGGAGCCCGGGTGTTCAAACTAATTATTTTTTCTAGTTAATAAATTGGATTAATCGTTGATGGTATTACTATGCTGTCTATTTATAAACATAATGTTTAACATGTTGTTTAATGTGTATTTTTTTATATATATGATGTTTTTTGAGGTGCCTGAAGGAAAGCCATACCAAGCTATGTTTAGGCTAAAATGGAAATCGTCTACCATAAACGTATAAAAGAGAGGCATAAAACAACAATAAAATTAATAATTCGTCTCATCAACGATCAAATATCAGTAATTTGAAGCACGCGCAACTCACATGACTTCGAACGTACAAATTGTATAGCTACGCGAACACTAATTGCACAGAGTAGGTTTACTAACCGAAACGAGTATTTAACACCTTTAGGTTCATTGAGTGATATTGCAGACTTTTTATAATATTAACCAGACTACTACAAAGGGGCGGGTAATGTTTTTATTGTGGGTATGTGAATCTATAGCACGTTTGTTTCATTAGCAATCGCTTCAGCATAAACTGCTTGACGAATTTTAACTTACCTTTTCAACGATTTTGCCAAACTGCTCAGCGTGTATCGAGTCTTTGTTCATTAAGGGTCTGTCATGTAGCCCGGAACTGTAATTATAATACAGGGTAGGTACATAAAAAGGTATAAGTTAGTAGGATAAATCGGATATAATCTAGCCAAACATCAGGTTCATTAGTTGATGCCACATCATCAACTAATAGTTATCTTTCCAGGCGAACCTTGTCCCTAAAGATGGGGACCGATATTAAACTAGACATGAGATATGAGCGATTATAAATAGTGCATGGCTCAAAAAAAAGTTAAGTTTCATTGGCTGTAGAGCTAAGATTGACACCACACTTAAATAAAACCGAATAATATTAGACAATGCAACTAATACTCTGTACAATTTAATCGAAATCGTCCAATGAAACCGACAGAGATTCATGCAAATGACCCGTCTGTGTTCGAACTGACAATCAGCACCAATCAATAATCTATTGGCAGGCCTAATGACTAGCCAAGGATGCTCGCCGCCAATAATTGGTATCTACCAGTAATTGGAACGGCGAGATGATAATTAAAATGATCTGGAGCGTGAACAATTCATTGAAATCATTAGAACAGTTATGGACAATGAATATCTGTGTCACCTTTTAAATAGGTGTCAAACTTTGAATATAAATTATTATTTAGTGTTTGTGTCACAAAGCCACAGTTAATAATTTATAGGCTTAGTTAAATACTCGTATAACCTAATAGTGGAACGATGGAACACTCGTTTATTACGTTGGAACCTAGGTTAAAAAACCGGTCAAGTGCGAGTCGGACTCACCCACCGAGGGTTCCGTACTTTTTAGTATTTGTTGTTATAGCGGCAACAGAAATACATACATTATAACGGTTCATGAGATACAGCCTGGTGACAGACAGACGGACAGTGGAGTCTTTGTAATAGGGTCCCGTTTTTAGCCTTTGGGTACGGAACCCTAAAAATTAAACTTAAACATTACCTATGTGGCAATCACTCATTAACTATTACAGGCCCATACAAATTGAATTAATCAGCAAACGCATGAAAAACTATATACTGAATAATAAGCACAACTTTAGGAACACAGGCCTTGCAGTCTCGGATTTTTTGGACAACACTGCATTAAAAAAAAGACAAGAACTAAGGTATACCTTGAGAGAAGCGCGCAAGTGTGGTTTATATCCGACCATAAGGCACGACAAAGTATATGTCAATGGCTACGAATACATCCTACCACAACAGATGCAACATGGCCAAAATGGTGATATACGTAACAGCACTATAAATAACGAAAGCTTCAAGAATCCAATAAGAGTTACACAAACCGAAGTAAGAACGAACAAAATCAACATGGACCAACAGAAACAACCATTATATAATGCAAGCCTTCACCCACCAGCGACAGCCCCCCCGCGAGCCGAGAGCCAGCCCACAACCAGCACTTCAGCCAACGGAAACCATAACTTTCGTGACTAGCTTATCCATATTTTTTCAGAACATGCAAAGTCTATGGAATAAGACGCACCTTTTACAAGCATTTACAGAAGAAAAAACAAACTTGCATGTAATATGTATCACAGAATCTTGGTTAAACTTAGAAAAACTAAATATACTACATATAAATAATTATGATATAGGGTCAAGTTATTGTCGAAAACACCACGAAGGAGGTGGGGTTTTAATACTAGTCAAAAAAAACCTGGATTTTTGTAACCGACCTGATATTACAAACATGTCTACAGAAACTATTTTTGAAATATGTGCAATTGAATTTCCGAAATTTAATACAATAATAATAAACTTGTACTGGCCAAATAGTAAAAGGGAGACGGAATTATTTTACACAAAACTAAAAAACCTTTTGCAATTAATATCCCTAAAAGATAAGAACAAAAATATAATAATCGGCGGGGATTTTAATATTGATTATATGTCAGATAAAAGTGAGAAAATAAGACTGTCAAACTTAATGTTAGAATATAACTTTAGTCAAAAAGTCGACGCACCCACTCGAATCACTAGTTCTAGCTCTACCTGTATTGATTTAATATTTACCAATTTTAAAACAAAACAAGCAAATCTTGACATTAAGGAATTAGGTTTCTCAGACCATCGAGGTATTTTATACAATATCCCAAACATAAACCCAATATTACGCAACCGGATTATCCACAAAAGAATATTCTCAAAATCAAACATACTAAAATTTCAGAAAGAAATCGAAACTGTACCTTGGGATAGTGTACTTTCATCAAGAAAATCAGTAAACGAGAATTATAACTCATTCAGCGAAACTCTGACAACAGCCTTAAATAAATGCATTCCTATAACTAAAATTGTTGTTAAATCAAAAAAATCAGACTTAACAAAAGGGCTAAAAATCTCCTGCCGTAACAAAAGACTTCTAAAGCTACTTGTATCACAGTCAAAAAGTGAGGTCTTAAGAAACCACTATAAAACCTACTGTAAAACTCTACGAAAAGCTATGTACAACTCCAAAAAACTCTACAATAAACAAACATTTGAAAAGGCCCAAAACAAAACTAAATCAATGTGGCAAATAATAAACAGAGAGACTAATAAAAACAAATTCAATTGTCCAAATAACATTCAAATTAAAAAGGCTGATGGTAGCCCTGAAAATGATCCCAAAATAGTGGCAAATACCTTCAATTCATTTTTCTCCTCCATTGCAAATGCCCACTCTACCTACACAAAAAAAAATCCCCAAAAATAACGTAGTAAATAACTCTTTTTTCTTAAGGCCTATAGAACCTGATGAAACAATGTCAATATTAAAAAATCTAAAAAATAAAATATCCTCCGGCATTGATGAAATACCCCCCACCCTTATCAAAAATTGTGCCATAAATTTAGCTATTCCATACACACTCCTAATAAACCAATCATTTTCAGAAGGTATTTTTCCGGACGCGCTAAAAATATCCGTAGTAAGACCAATACACAAAAAAGGAGCCACGTCAGATATTAACAATTACCGACCAATTGCTTTACTTCCAACGTCAGCAAAAGTCTACGAGACTGCAATGATAAGACGCCTCTTTTCTTTTTACGAAAAATTCAAAATTCTAGACGAAAACCAATATGGATTCCGAAAAAACCGCTCCACCATCTTAGCTATTTATAAATATGTCCAAACAATTTTCGATGAAATTAACAATAAAAAATACGCAGTAGGCCTTTTACTCGATATGAGTAAGGCATATGATAGAGTAAGCTATGAATGTCTATTAGTTAAATTGCATAACACAGGAGTTAGAGGCTCTACTTTAAAATGGTTTAAATCGTATTTAGAAAACCGATTCCAATATGTTGAAATTGCAAATACTAACTTCGAAACAGGCTTAACACAACACATCAAATCAGATAGAGTCCCTGTAACTGGCTCTATCCCGCAGGGCAGCGTGTTGGGTTGTTTGTTATTCCTTATCTATATCAATGACCTTCCAAAAATATTAGATGTACATTGTATGTTATTTGCAGATGACATCTCAATATTATTTCCCTGCACTCAGTCTGAGGAAGCTGCCACAATACTAACCCAAACGCTACAAAAAACAGAGGAATGGCTACAAGCCAACAATCTTGAACTTAACCTAAATAAAACAAAAGTCATACAATTCAAACCTTATCAAAAACAAGACTTGCCAATCAGCCTTACTTATAATAATATTAAATTAGAATGCATAAAATCAACAACTTTATTAGGGATCGACATAGATACTAGTACCAATTGGAAGCAACACATACAAAACCTGACGAAAAGGGTATCGTCATTCATTTATGCCCTAAATCACCTCAAACGCGTAACTGACTTAAAAACAGCTCTTGCAGCGTACTATGCATACGCTCACTCCAGATTATCCTACGGAATCGTATTATGGGGTAATAGTACCGACATAGATAAAATATTTATTCTTCAAAAAAGATGCATCAGAATAATGGCCAACATTGACGAAATGGAAACCTGTAAGCCATTTTTTGTAAAGTATAAAATACTCACTCTTACCTCTATATATATTCTAGAGACCAGCAAATTTGTAAAAAAACATAGCGAACTATATTCTCCTGAAACACTACCTAAAAGAAACGACCGAAATTTAAATAAACTGAAACTTCCCTTTTCTAAACTGAAACTGTTCACATCTAGCCCACACTATATGTCAATAAAAATATATAATCACCTCCCAAATAACATAAAAAACGAGAGTAAATTAAGCCTGTTTAGCAAGAAACTAAAAACATTTCTGTTAGATAAATGTTATTATAATATCAGAGAATTTTTTGAAGATGTATAATATCTCTTTTGTGATACTTGTGATCGTAGATTGATTGTAATTGTATTTGATATTGTGCATGGCAGATTTTATTTAAATGTAAAATAATTAATTAATTGTTTGGCACATATGTAAATAATAATATGCATAATTTTAGATTAAATAAGTATGTTTCCCGTATGTGGAACTGTTGCCGTGCCCTAACAGGGCGTCACATGAACAGCTTATATTTAAGAACACCTGTACCTGCTATGTGATATGCAATAAATGATTTCAATTTCAATTTCAATTTCAAACTAGAAGGATAATAAAGGATTCAAAAGATAATAATTTTTATTTGAAACCCAAAACATTTTTCATTCATTCATACTTTAATGTTTTATATATTTCTAAGCACCAATTACACCATCCCACTAACGGGACGGGTTTAACGGTTTAATCGGTTAACCCGGGTTAGTGGGATGGTGTAATTGGCGCTTAGAAATATATAAAACATTAAAGTATGAATGAATGAAAAATGTTTTGGGTTTCAAATAAAAATTATTATCTTTTGAATCTTATACTTTTAACCCGGGGTTAACCGGTTAAACCGTTAACCCAGTGTCAAATTGTACTGGTAACTATGGTAACTCCAGGTTTAACCGGTTAACCCCGAGTTAGTGGGATGATGCAAGTGGCGCTAAGCAAGTGAATCGGCCTAGTAAATTTATATTTATTTAAATTTTTAACCATTAAAGAAAAACCACTTTTTCACTTAAAATAAATTTAATAAAAATATTATTAAGGGGCTTAAAATACAAAATGTCATCCTACCCATTTGCTCATTTGCATTTGGTAGAGTAAGTCTTATTTATTACATATTATGATTGTGACACCTCAAATGTTTTGATAAACCGCTCACAACCATGGGAAGCTACCGATACTTCAGACAACTCCATCAAAACTAACCAAAACATGAATATATGGAGAAACACTTTCAAAATATAATTACAATCGGACTTAGGACCACCGCGACTGACGTCATCCCACGCGCTGTCCAACGTTCAATAAACTAGAGAAGTAAGGAATCCCACACTTTGCTAGCAATTGTTGTGTCCGGTGTTAATAAAACGGCGTATATTTTAGCTATTTTGACAGTTCGAAGCTGTTCGTAACACGCGCGACACATTGTCGGGAACTTCGGTGAACGAAAGACATTGAGTCGTCATTCAATCGTTCACCGTAGGCAAGAGAAAAAAATGGGTACATTTTGTATATTATCAAAAATATGCCCGTTTAATTGCAGTTTATGTTATGCCATTTTATTAAAATAACAGCAAAGCCTTTTAATAAAGGTACGGGTAAGCTTCAGTTAGTTATTTTTAAAATATTTGATATCAATCTTCCTAGTAGAAAAAACCGGAAAAAGTGGTCTACTGATTTAAAGTGAGGTATGAAAAGGAGTTAAAATTTTACAGATAGTACTGAAATTATCGGCATAACCCATAGGTAGGTACCTATTAATAGCAGCAAAAGCAATAATTCTCAGTTTCCGTTCAAAATCAAAAGTGCCAAATTAATTGCCTTAAAATGGCTAGAAATGTGGGTTGCGTGCCCACTGAACAAGTATCTTCAGAGTATGGTACCTAACTGGAGTAACGATCAATGGTGCTCAATTTGGTAAGTGTAGCCGTTGATCGTATGAACTTACCGAGTAAGAATCAAGTGAGTTAAATGAGTAGGATCTAAAATATCCAAACCTTATCCTTAGTAATAGTAAGTTTGACAGACATGACAGCAATGTCTCCTAAAATAGCTGGCAGCAACTAGTGAACCGCCTACGGTGTTCGTGAAAGCGTTCAGGTTAAGCCTTGATTTGTGTTTAGGAAGATTATTGCCCGCGTACTCCATTACGAATAGTAATCTAGTTCCACCGTTCGATTGCTAAGTCCAATGTGAAAGGATTAATAATGTAGATTCGATTAGAATGAGTATCAATTTACTTTTAGATGATTTGGTGGGGCTTCCGTTGTCAGTTATACGTTTAATGATAAGATTTATTTATTCTTGAATCTGATTTTGATTTACGAAATGTTAGTGTAGTCCGATATTTTGGGAAATACGAGGATATCAAAGAACCGCACAGGTTATCTTTTGTAAGCGGATGCCATATGAACGATTGCAACTCCAGAGATGTCATGAGCGCTTTGTCGACACTATTATTGTACTAAGGCCAAATGTGCATTACAATGTACACTCCGTTTCAATTTAATTCGCATCTTTCTACCAAATAACGTAGCATTTCTTTTGTTTCATGAAATTCATCCCAATTAACTATTATTACAACAAGGTTAAAATTAAAAATAGGAAAATTTTGTATGGTGAGCCTTACGAGATTATATTTAGCTACAGGAGGATTCACTGTATCGACAAGTCGACAAACGACAACATAGCGCATCCTAGGAAGCTCTGGCGACCTAGCCAAGGTGACGATCGCTTGCGCTAGTTGCGCTTCGCCATCGAATCGCTTTGTGTCTCTCTATCACTCTTCCATATTAGGGTGACAGTGACAGTTGCGTTTAGTTCGCTACGTAGCGTTAGCGATTGGCACGTCTATGGGGCCTGGCCCGTCTAATTCAGAGTAAGATCGCCAGTTTTTTTACAAAGCTGGGCTGGGACTGTAAAGTCCCCACAGCACGAACTATCATAAAAGCAAGTTGAATTTGCCCTCGCAAAATAAAACGTATCGCGGACCCGCCGACTTTTCGCATTACGAGGTAAAAACATTACACTGACTAGGTACAGTAGGTACGTCTCAAGAAAAAATAAAACCCGACAATGTACTTTAAATAAAACCTTTCTTGCTAAGGTAAATATTAAAAAACCTTATCCATCTCCTACTTCATTCAGTAGCTAACATAAAGTACACCGTAACAAGTAGTAAACAAAAAATACCACTTTATTTCTCATTTTTACACTTAGGTACAGTTTCCTGAGTTGTAACAATGGGGTACGTTGTCTTTTTCTTAAAAAAATCTTCATTTTTTATTTCTGTAAGCCAGTAGATGTTTTACTTTTTTATTTTTGTATTTATCTTGCGTTTACGACAATTTTATTAAGGCCGGCCGGTGCCTACGCAGCTTCACTCATTCATTAAATATACCTGGGCATCAAGCCAGCGGGACCGCTTATGTTTATCTTACTTGTGTTTAGGGTTTTCTATTGAGACATATATAGGTAGGTCACTGTTTCAGATGAAGTAAGTACACTACTTGCTTATAAATTAATACATTCAGAAATTAAATAATTTTAAGCTTAGAATAAATTTAAAAGTGGAAAATAGTGGAAACCCAAGGCAGTAATTTTTCCACTTTTAAATTTATTCTAAGCTTAAATTGATTAAATTTCTGAAGTTATTAATTTATAAGCAAGCAGTCACTTACCATCAGGTGGGATCGTGGTCAAACGCCTGCCTATTCATCATAAAAAAAGCAGTGTACTTACTTTATCTGAAACAGTGACCTATATATGTTAATAGCATCGTTCGCAGACGTTTCTGTTTGTTAAAAATTAAATAAATTTAGTTATTTATTTACATGTCGAAATACAAGAAGGTAAACAATGAGAACACTTAAATTTAAAACGTATGAATAAAAAAAATGCTTTTAGAAGAATGTATCATCTTATATCAATTAAATACCTATACAATTAAGTTATAAGTATCTAAGTTCATTTATTTGAGTAATTACAAGTTATAACACACATGTCATACAAAATAAAACATTACAAAGATCTTAACCTAAACTAAAACCTAACAAACACAAAAACTATTCACAAAATGCGCCCCGCGCCCCTCCAGATGCAAAGGAGCCCATCACGCTCGCCGCGTTGCCACGTTGAACAGCGATGGACAACCTTTGCAAAAGGAACGACCCGGAGCGAGGGTCATGACCACTCTCCCGCAACCGTCTGCCCACTTCCCCAATAAAAGTCTTGGCCTCAGCACACCAACAGCCAGTGGTTTCCGCGGCAAGAGGGACAAATAGGTAGTGCGTCAACACCGCATACTTTTCCCGCTTCCGAGCCGCCGCTAGCTCAGCCGCTGCCCCCGCCGAACGCACGGTGCGGCCAATATGCGAAGCAGCAAAAGTGTTGACGCACGTGGCGTCCCACAACAGACATTTGCCTCTCTCCCACGGGACCAAGGTCAACCCGTCGGGCCTCTTTCCATCTGTTCTGCTAAGACCCGGTGGCTCCAGCACACACGGAACATTCGCCGAGACCAACGCCCTTCGTACGATATCATTCAAGGCGTGGTGGCGTGGGTACCTCCCAGCACACCGACAACAACTCAACGCGTGATGGCCGTCTCTCTCCACCATAGAGCCGCAGATGCATACATGAGGTTCACACACATATACATCATTCATTATATTATACTTATATAATATAATAAACTTAGATACTTAAAACTTTGACTAACGTGGTCACCCGTTGACCACGAACTCTGTAAAGGGTTCAATACGTCGGGATGTATTATAAATTCAATATACGCGATATAATCAGTTTTCATAGTTTTATTTCACCACACACTTTCTTCAAAAAAAAATCTGCGAAATTTTATTTGGCCAATATGTTATTTATTTATGTACAGATACTCATTCCCTAATTTAAGAATTTTAGGTAGTGCATTTCATATACAGATTTGGTAATTATATCAGGGATACAAAAAAGTATGAATTTTACTGTTTTGCCTTTTGAGTTAGTAAAAAACCATAAATGATAGACAGATCGTTTGTAAACTGATTGATAGAGCATTTCATAATCTATAAGTTGGATTTAAAGTAATTAAGTATGACTATTATTAACATATCTGTATTACTATTGACTCACTTTTGCTCCTAACTGTAATTCCGATCCAAAATCTTTAAGAAAAATCAGTTTATCTTATTAATATTTATCACAATGATTTAAAAGCCTGTAGGAAGAGAAGCAATTTTGCGATGGGTAGGTGAGGAATGTTAGGGTTTATTGAGATCGTTCCTTTATGGACATACATACCTCTGCCAGGTTAACGCATATCGCAGTATATAAGTTTTATCTTCTAGATCGCATGCGCATGAATTATTTCATTACGGGCGACGAAAATAAATAATGTGCGCGTGACAACGGCAGCGCCCGCGCATCCGACCCGTAACATGATCTCACCCGACGTGGAAAAAGTTCTAGAAATTACATGTCAAGTACAAGTTGTGTTTACACTTGTAATTGTGTGTTACTTATGAGAGGTTTTTTCTGTTTTATTTATACCTGTAGGCCGAGCACATGATTGACGCGACATTATCTCGCCGCGAGATAGACTACCCGTCTTTTACTAACTGTATGAATTAAAGGGGGACGGGTGGTCTATGTCGCGGCGAGATACTCTCGCGCCAATCATGTGCTAGCCCGGCTGAAGGGTTCCTAACCCTATTAAACGCCCTCATAGGTGATCTAGATAATGAGTCCATATTGACCATGATGGATCCAGAATATTATGTATGTTAACATTATGTACTTAATAAAGATAAAATATAAAGATAGTTTATTATTCAAGTAGGCATATTACAATGCACTTATGAATGTCAAATAAAGCTACGCCGGCTCTAACCCTACACCTCTGCCTCGAGAAGATTTTAATAACGAACCTCCGGGTCTGTTTGTATATGTGACTGTTTGTGTTCTAAATAATTGAAAAATAAACCGGCCAAGTGCGAGTCGGACTCGCCCACCGAGGGTTCCGTACTTTTTAGTATTTGTTGTTATAGCGGCAACAGAAATACATCATCTGTGAAAATTTCAACTGTATCACGGTTGATGAGATACAGCCTGGTGACAGACAAACGGACAGACGGACAAACGGACAGACGGACAGACGGACAGACGGACAGCGGAGTCTTAGTAATAGGGTCCCGTTAATACCCTTTGGGTACGGAACCCTAAAAAATCGTATCGTATGGATGGATGAACATCTGGCCCATTTTTCACAAAGACCATTTAAAGGCAAAGCTACAGTCTTCTAATGGTCGAATAGGTTATTAATTGTAATAAAATGCTACTGAAATATTATTGAAGTACTTACACGTCGTATCAGCGCATTTTTTCTTAACTCATAAAAAGCAAAAACCCTCATAAAAATAGGTACATTTTTCGTAGCTGTATCTCCACTCTCTCCGAGTAACAGCAATCACCACCAGCTATCATATAACATTTTTTTTATAAAATCAATATATGTGTTATTATAATTCAATGCCCGTTGCCAGAAAGGGTTGCAGCTGGACGTATAGTGCGACATAAATTAGTAGAAAATAAATAAAATGGAATTTAAAAAATCCAAACTGCAAACTAAATGTGGCAGGTACGTAGGTAGTGGCGCCCTCAATAATTTTCTACAATTTTTTGTCGGACTAAAAACAGGCAGCGATTATTGTTTTCTTTCTGCTTGTTTCTCTTAGTTAGTATCTGTACTCGTTTATTTATCATTTTGTCAAAAATATTGAAACATTTTATCACAACCGTGAACTAATAAAGTCACCAGTCATGTTTGTAAAACTCGTCCAAAGTCTATTGTGATGTAAATACGATGATTTATCCATGTGGACTTTAAAAATATTAAGTCAATGTCGCAAGTTTTTCGACATTTTTATGATTTAACATTTATATTTAAATATTTTGCTCTTATACAACTAAAAGGTGTCATTATAATAACTTAATTGTGGTATCGAATACAAGCGGTCGGTCCGGTTCCTAAGTGTGAAACTGCTTAGAGGTGATCAGTGTACATGGTAGTGACATCTATTGCGGAGTAGACAAACTATCGAAGCTATCAAAACTTCGTTTTGTTATAATAGTGTTTTGAACAATAAAATGATTTGGATGCAAATTACTGAAATTAAGTTTAAGCTAATGGCCCTTACATTGATCAGTTTGAAATTATATTACACTGTTAATTGTCAATTAATAATGAAATTTATAATGAATGTTTTAAATTGTGATAAAATTTAGTTTTTTATAAACGTTGAATGTCAAAAATAAGTTGAACTTGCTGTGCATTATAAACAACTATGCTTAATAACACATATATATAAAATTCTGCCTAATTTATTTTCTATAAACTTATATATAAGTATATAAGTCAGGAAAGATGTGATTATGAAACCTTAGTAACTTTTTTATTACTGACTTTTTAAGATATTAGCTTATTTCCCTATATAAAGTGAAAGTCTAGTTGAAAAGCTGCTTACCCTAAAAGCTTTTCAACATATTAAGTAGAAAGGATGCTAATATGCAACTCAGCCTGAAACACCCCACATAGTTTCCACTTTTCTTATTATAAAAGTTACATTGTTTTAATTTAGTCTCGTGAAAGGGTCCTATTTCAATTACGGGCTCATGTGGTTTCCTTAAACTCGGTTTAAACTTTAAGCATCGTTTTAAGGGTCATGTGTGAACCCCTTTGATGTGCAAAGGGGTTGCGGAGGATTTTGTAATTGTTTTAATTGGCCTCGCAGCGCTGATTTAATAGCTATCTGTCTCTTTCTAATCAGATGGAATCTAACCGACTGGAGAACAGTCCATGGCTTTGAACTGTCAGCCACTTTATCATATCGCTCTAGTTTTCTCTTTTGCTAACAACATTCAAGCGATTGAGACCTATTTTCTTCAAAATTATTTAAATATATGAAAGGTAAAATACATAATTTGTATCCATACTATAATATTATAAGTGCCAAAGTGTCTGTCTGTCTGTCTGTCTGTTACCTCTTCACACTTAAACCGCTGAACCGATTAAGTTGAAATTTGGTATAGAGATAGTTTGAGTCCCGGGGAAGGACATAGGGTAGTTTTTATTTCATAAATCACCCTTGAAGGGGGTGAAAAGGGGGGTGGATGTTTTTGTGGGAAATCGATAAAATGCAGATTGGAAAAAAATAGGTTACCCAAATAACTAACTCCACGCAGACGAAGTCGCGGGCAAAAGCTAGTATTTATATAATAAGCTAGATAATTTTGGGCAGGTAAGCGTACTCCCATCTTAAAACACGGCAACGCACTTACAACCCCTCTGGTGTTGCGTGTGTCCATGGGCCAAGGTAATCGCTTACTCTCAGGCGATTCATCTGCTCATTTTCCTCCTATAGGTATCATAAAGAAAGACAAGTTTAACGAAGTCTTACTAATCTTAGGTACTATTGACGCAATATTTAAAAAAAAGTTAGTCCCTAAGGTGTCTATAGGGGCCTGCTAATGCTATGCCTGAAAATAAATATTTTTTGATTTTATTTAATAAGTACCTATACTAGTCAAACACCAATGCGTGCACCAGTTAACTAACTGCTCTAACTAGCGTTCGTGCATCACCGGGCCAATAAATATCCGAATTAATGGGTCGTGCCGCCGTAACACCGATTTTAATACTTCATGACAGTTGACAAGCAATATGTACAATCATTATATAACGACACAGATTACAATAGAGCAGATACGACTCTTTCTTTGATAACTTTGAATGCTCGGAAAACATTGAATGGAGATCGACGAAGAAACGTAATACAGAGCACTCTCCAGGCATGAGTTATTTGGCTGTGGCACGGCGCGGGAAAAATCTAAACATACATTGGACATAATTAAAAAAAAAACTATAAGGATGGATCGTAGTCGTCGTAAGGGGAAATAGAACATAGAATATCTCTCTAATAAATTTCCTTTTAGATGCAACGTACGGCCGAATATTAATGTAATTTGTATGACTACCACTTCAGGATAAAAAAAATTTACAAGCCGCCTAAAAAGGTCCTTATTATACACATTATGTTATATTGCTGTTGCGAACTATAATAGTTAGACCATATAGCTATAGATAATTAATATTCCAATATAAACATTATGAGTGATAAAAGGAAGTCTTGGATTTATGAAAATACATGAAATTTAATCTGAAGATGGTGGGTACGGTACGATTCTGTTGAAATTTTATGTAAACTTTAAGAGTAATGTATCTATAACATTATCATGTAATCTGTGTCAGCGGCATGACCGCAAGTATATAACTACTTAACTACAATACAACGCAAACTCAAAAGGACATGTCATGTAACTACCTTAATACTTAATCCATTTAGCAAAAGCTTAATAGTAGCTCTTAAAAGTAATGACAGCTTTGTACAACCAATACCTACCATAAACATGTATACAACTTTTTACTTTATTACATTGACATAAAGTACAAACAAGTATACATGTTTATGACCGTGAGCCGTATAGTAAATATGATGTTGATGTGAGCCTAAGGGCCTACACACAATTAGACGTTACGACGACGTGCCGTGGCACGTTGCGGCGTTGTGTAACGATGCGACGTCGTGACGTGCAAATCTACGGCGTGTAACGTAAAAAATCACGTCACGGCGTCGTGCCGTGGCACGTTGCCGCAACGTGCGACGTCACGACGTCGTGTCGCAGGCCGTCGATACGTTGCCGTCGAAATTTGAAAAATATGCCGCAGTTGATCAAGAGCCATGGACCGCACCAGACTTGTCTTCATCCTGCTGCTATTAAGAAGTCGCCTAAAGAAGAGGCAGAAACACAGAAAATACTGGGTCCATCCATTCCATTCTATCATGAATCATGGAAATCACTTTAAGAGAAAGTATAGTGCGGCGCAGGATTACAACGTTAGTTTTAACGTCACGACATCGTGACGTCGCACATTGCGGCAACGTGCCACGGCACGACGCCGTGACGTGATTTTTTACGTTACACGCCGTAGATTTGCACGTCACGACGTCGCAACGTTACACGACGCAGCAACGTGTCACGGCACGTCGTCGTAACGTCTAATTGTGTATAGACGGTGGCGTTCCAATTAATCAATTCTAAGTTTTATTGCTGAAATGAGTTTATGCAGACTAGATATTTATTTATTAATAATAAGTTGAGCTTAAGCCGAGCGTTAATAATTAAATAGGAGAGAATTTTCTTATACAGTCAAATAGGTAGGTCTACCGTTTTACTGATCTATAAGAAGTTATTAAGATCTATTGTGAGATAAGGACTTGTTGAAGGCGTGGCTGCATGTAGCCGATTTGTATGGTGTAAAATTATAAAAAATATAGCATATCATTGTTTTAATCCGAAAATTCAGCTTCTTACTACTAGAAATTTACCGCGCAACTTTTTTACCAGCCGCCTTAAAACCTTAAGGTAGCTCATTTTACTTAAAGGAAACATTATTTTATTTTTTAAAAGATGCAAAACTTCATTCAAAGATTTTTTTTAAATTTCGCTTGTATCGCCCGGGAATCAAATAAACACCCGCTAATGTGTGTGTTAATGTTAATGATAACATTTCTGCAAGAAAAATTAGGTCTTATACTCGTCTGTTGTACAAAATATCCATAAAATAGAATAGTACTCAAGAATATTTTTAGACAAGCAAGAGTTATTTACGATACAAGTGCGGAAAAGAGGAAATTCGAAACGAGTGGCGATAAATTAAAACACGACCGCAGGGAGTGTTTTAAATCGACACGAGTTGCGAATTACCTATTCGCATGTGTATCGTACAACGTTTTACAGTACATATGGCCCTTTAAACTTTCGACATATGCACGAAAAGTGCTATTTGACGCACTAGTGCGAGAAAGTAGCACCATATGTACTGTAAAATAACTAAACATATATTTATACATGACTGGTAAAACATTAAATTATTCAGAAGTAACCATCCGCGTCTACAGTCACGTATTGTTTCATTATGCATGCGACTTGCTATTTGTATTAGTTACAAATGAACGGTTACCGAAATCATTTATATGCTAATTCGATAATTAAGGTCCGTAACCGAACCCCATCGATTCGACATTGTTGTTCGTACCATCGTCTGAACTGTCCATTGACTATTCTTAAGCCCTATTACAAGGGCTTAAGGTGCAATGATGGTTAATTGACGAGTGTTGGTTTTCGTACCAGCAGGAACACGGTTTACTAAACATTGCTAGGTCTTATGTGGATGCAGTAAGGTTTAAGTATAGTTAGTTAGACGTGCCAACGATGGTACATTATGTGCCGTGTTAGTCAGTGTTTATGTGATGTTAAAATTGTTATAGGTGAAGTAGTATCTAAATGTAAGTAATTTGGTATTTGCAACTACATCTATCAAAGTGGAATATATGAAATGATGTTGAATTTGGTCCTGGTAATTAGATGTAGCTTCTATGAAGTGGGCATGAAGGTATATTATTTACTTAATTGAATAGCCAAGGGGCCTTTTTGGCATACGACTATGTGAGGTAATTTGTTATAGGCAGTATGTAAATGAACGTAATTTGATATTTGCAACAATACATGTATTAAAGTGGAATAATTAGACTGATGTTTAATATGGTCCTAATGAGTGTTGTGTCTATAACAAAGTCATTTTGGTTTTTAATCAAGTAACATTAAAAAAACCGGACAAGTGCGAGTCAGACTCACCACTCACCCACCGTACGGTTCCGTACTTTTTAGTAATTGTTGTTATAGCGGTAACACAAATACATCATCTGTGAAAATTTCAACTCTCTAGCTGTCACGGTTCATGAGATACAGCCTGGTAACAGACAGACAGACAGACGGATAGACAGACAGAAGGACAGACAGACGGACAGACAGACGGACAGACAGGCGGACAGACAGACGGACAGAGAAGTCTTAGTAGTAATAGGGTCCCGGTTTTACCCTTTGGGTACGGAACCCTAAAAAGCCTCTATTACATGTAACCTGTACACTAATAGGTAATGCTATATCTTCCTATTTAATTGTAAGTATAACGATATTTTATGATAATAAATCTAAGGGTACTTAATAGATGAAAAAAATAGTGTTTTACGGCGGGAGTCGAGTAAATTCAGGAACATTTATCAAAACACGTGGCAATAGGGTATTTGACTGTATTTAAAATACATTATTTTACACCATATATGAAATAAAGCACCAGAATATTAAAAGAGAAACGTAGACAGCAGTTATTTTTAGACACAATTTCTATTTTAAAACCCGTATAAAACTATAGGTGATTTGATTGCGACGTCACATGCTAGTGTTTCATATAAATTCCATAGTAGTAAAATCGTTTTCACAGTTCGAAAAAAGAAAAGAATTATATTTTAGAGTGTACAGTTATCCTCCATAACAGCGAAAACTGTCCATCTAAGAGGAAAAGTATACAAATGTTAAATAATACATATAAAATTAGCATGGTCATTAATAACGCCATAACTACTCAACAATAACAACAATTCCCAGAGCAAAAAGCCTCTAACATAAACTCGGCAAAAGTTACCTACTACTCGTTACAGAAGCTAAACAAATTAGTCTGAGCGTGGACAGAGTCGCGGGAGCGAATTAGCAAGCTCTTTGTGCAATCAAGCGGGGTTTCGCACCCTAATGAATATGAATACGGGCTCTAGAATAGGCACTGGAATATTCGAGTCCTGTTTAGGCAGAGCATAAGTGTAAATAATAAATCATTTCCTTAAGACCTTTTGGATTTATCTAGAAGTTCATTTGTTTTTGGCGGTTAAAGTTTATACTGCGCATACTCGTACGAGTAGATTCAACTGAAAAGTAATGCATTTAGATAGGTAAATAAAATAAAGTCGACAAAGGCACTGAAATTATACTTCGAAGTAAGTCAAAATATATGAGCGTAAGTGTTCAACAAAAATACATTACCTATTTAAGAAAAACTTTAACTGATGTGATCCTTAGCGTACCTTAATAAACACTTTTCGGAAAGCTGCGCGCCGTGGATTATATGAAATTGTATTAAGTGTGTCAACAATCTTACTTTTCTTTTATCTACTTGGTGCCAATCAGGCTAAAAGTAATTAATATTCCTATCTTCTACCTTACTTTTTGTTTTATAAAATGATCAAGTCTAAAAGCGGTAAATGGCCAAGACTGGCAGCTTGATACCCAGACTAATACATTTCAAACTCAAAAATTCACACGTTACAAGTGCCTGTCATTTTGATAATGAGCTTTTATATATAATTTAACTGTACACAATGTGAGCTACCAGCAGTCAAAACAAAGGGTCAGAACAACATTAACAAGATATTATATTCAAGAAAATTACAGCTCTTATCTCCGTGACAAACGTCATTAAGAGCGTTCGTGTTAACATTAACAATGAAAATAAACACTATAATGACACAAAAGTATAAAGCGGGAATACACAGTATCATTCATTACTAAGAACACAAAGGTACCGGAAAAATGGTACGGACAAAAGTCGAAACAAAAGTTGAAACACGAGTTAGAAAATGGCGGAACGTACCGCGTTCCCATGAACCGACAGATCATATTCATGATAACGGACTCGTAACAATTAAACGTAACTGAAGGCAGGGAGACGAAATAATATTGCTACGTCGTTGAGTGCACAGCTCGGATCTTATCTGAAAATACAGAGATCTTATTATAGCTTTATTTATCCATACACTTGGTTACAAATTTGAAATACTAAGTTCATATATATATATATTATTGTATGGCCCCTATAGGGTAGAAAGCCTCCTCCATCTTATTCCATGTCTGTCTGTCTTGAGCTGAGGTTATCCAGTTTTTACCAGCTGTTTTTACAACATCGTCGACCCATCTTGCCCTTTGTCGACCATCTCGTCTTTTTCCAGTGGGGCCAAGCCACTTCGTTGTTTGCAGTGTCCTGTCTGTTCTCCTGTTATCTTGCTATGTGGCCTGCCCATTTCCATTTCAGTGACATGCCGTGTTTTAGTGCATCCTTGATTTTTGTTTTGTTGCGTATGTCTGCATTTCGTGTTTTATCTATTCTTCTCAGTTTCAGAATACTTCTCTCCATGGCGTGCTGGCATGATAGGATTTTATTCTTGATCTTATTAGTATATGTCCAAGTCTGACTTCCGTATGTTAGGGAAGGTAAGATACATGAATCCATAATTATCTTCTTGAGATTCAGACTGTAATTTCTTTTGAGTATTTCTTTCTGCGCCCAATACTTTTCCATGTTGTGTTTATTCTCCTGTCTACTTTATTTTCGTGTCTGTTGGCGTCGAAAGATATTAGCTTTCCGAGGTATATATATTATAATCTTTGACATATTCTATTGTGGGTTCTCCTACGGTAATCGGGGTTTGGTTGCGGTTGGTCATTATTTTAGTTTTGTCAGTATTCATTCCTAGTCCTACTTTTTTGCTTTCTGTGGCGAGATTTTGAAGCATTTTTTCTACTTCATCAGGAGTTTCACTGAACAGAGCTATATCGTCAGCGAATCGTAGATGTGTTAGACGTCTGTTAAGTATCCTCACCCCTCTGTTTGTCCAATTTATGTTCTGGAAGATGTCTTGAAGAACTGCTATGAACAGAGTTGGTGAGAGTGGATCTCCTTGTTTTACCCCTCTTTCTATAGGGAACACCTCTCCTCTCTTTTCCAGTTTTATTCTGCTCACACTTTTTGAATACACATTTTTAATTATGTTTATATATTTCTTAAAGATCTTATCCTGTATTAAGAGAAAAAATATCTAAACAAATTTTAGGTTAAAAATTGCATTGCGCTTCTTAAAATCGCATCTTTTCATAAAAAAACCAGAATTAGAAACCCAGCTTGAAGCCCCACTTCTTTAAATTTATTGTTGCTAAATTAATTGGTTGTAGCTCTAAATTGAACCCTTTGACAATTTTAAAGTCATTTAACTACGACGATTCTAGTTCTTTAGGTTAACTGGAAGAGATCTCTCTTAGGGATAAGTTCGCCTTTGTACTACTTTAATCTGATGTAACCATGATTACGATTCTTTTGGTAGGGACAAATCTTGTAATCTAAATATCAATGGGTATTCAGAGAAGATCGGGAAGTCTAAGAAAAAATATTAAATCAAATCTTTACCGCAAGGAAATAATATATAATCCGAAATATCTATATTTTACTATTTACCTGGTACCTATATTTTATTATATTACCTATATACATTGCTTTCATGGAGTAGAAGTAGACTATTAAAAAATAACAAATATGTATTCATTTAATTTTAGACTCCCTCTTAGCTAACTTTGCACCCATTTGAATAGAACATAGTGAGAAAGTGTCATTATATTTGAATAGAACATAGTAAGCATGTGTCATTATAGACGACATAATTTTCATGAAAATTTGTCATCAATGATGACATGTCCACACTTTGTCATTGTCAAATCATTGGAAATGCCATGCAGAGTTAGCTTGGCCCGACTCTACCTTACTCGACCACATAGACAACCTCGCATCAACCTCCTCGCCTACAAGTTTTAAACAAAAAACGTATAACCGGTAGCAAGCGTGCCGCTAATGTTAAAGAGGTCGTTCCAGGCCCGGGTGAACTTAGCCTAACAAACGTTTACGCGTTTCTTGTAGAATTAAGCCGATGCTTATCGCTGCAGTAATAAGTGAGCGTGCCTCATCGCATCGCACGTGCACTAGTTGTAACGAACTGGTCATCCTTTTTGGCTGGAATAGGAACGGCGTATATTGGATGACAGGCGTAGCGCACATATAGCTCTTACGTGTACGAATTTTCCGGTAAAATTTCATGCAATAAAATGTTTAAAAAAATGGCTAGTACAGTAACGGATGCGCCAGTTAGTAGGATATATTAATTATTCATATACGTAAACTATTTCCAACCAATTTTCTCTGGTCTCCAATAATTTCAGTATCAGCGCTTTCTGGCATTCATTTATGAGATGTGATTTCTGAGACGGTAAACATAAGATATAAATATGGATTTGGAAAATTAACTTTGTTTTGTTCATATTTTTCGATTACATTATATGTAACAGAATGATGGGCATTTCAGGGAGTCACAGTGTCTTTGTGCAGTTTAGGAAATTGCATTTTATACTAAAAAAATCCACCTATGCCGCCGTGGCCCGGGTGGCCGAGCGGTCTAAGCAGGTCTGCCGCGAATGCAGAGGACGCTGGTTCGATTCCAGCCCTGGGAACTCCTTAGTCACTTTTTTATTATTTAAATATGATATAATATATTTCTGTTGACAAATTCGGGGCTTTGTGTGAGCAGAGCGTTATTGTGACGTGTACACCGGCGCTCATCCCTAGCATCCGTTTCTGAGTAGTGACGCAATCTCGAGCCGAATCTCACGTCCGCGCTCTTCAAATAATCACCTTTGTCTCAGGCTCGGAATTATAATAACTACGACGACAATTATTATAGTCACCGGTGTCGGCTCCTGAATTTTAATCAGATTATTAAATGAGTGTTTTACATCTATTACGGCGAAGAAATAACTTAATCCCATCATAAACATTAGGTACATGTAAAAAAATGCAAGTCTCGCAACTCGCAACGCACTTCTTCTAGTGCAAAAAAGTATTGAGATGTGGGTGAATTGAAAAAAAAAACGTAGTTAAGGACCTGTAATTGGTCTGAAGTTAATAAAATTAATTCCATTGTGTTACGACAATTAACTCAATTAAGCCGTTCTTATTTAAGTTATATGCATGAAAGTGTGTTAGTGTATGCTATAGAGTATAGACTAATATGTGTATGAATTAATTACAATAAATACAATACAATACAATTTACATAGTTAAATTTCGTAACACAGTTGAATCAATTAACTTAAATTAAACATCCTTAACTATGCTCAACTACGTACAATGCTTTTGGAATTAACCCATGTAATGTAAAACCAAGTCGGTTAATTTATTCAGTATCATCCTATCTACCAGTCCATAGAACTCAACGTCATAATTTGTTACATGTTAATGATTAGTTAACAAATTACCTGTTATATGATCGCATCCATATTAGACATTTTTTTATGTGTAACTTTAAATGACTTGACAGATTTCTGTCGACACTGAACACAAGACTGAAAACATGTAACCAAACTTTTTTATTTTGCACAAATTAACCACACATGTCATTTCTGCTCGTGATAATGTATAAATCACTTTTTTAAATAGTTAGTACATAACATATTACCTACTAATTACAGTTTTCATTTTCATAATCTTATCAATATCCTGTACTCCAGGAATGAGAAGAACCCATTTCTTGAAATAAGCATCATTTCAAAATAAAGCTGCAATCAGAAAGTAGACAGAAATGTTCATAATCATAATTGAACCCGTTTCAATTCACGAATTAACATAACAACGTCCGAAAAGCCTTAAAACATGACAGGACAACCCAAGATGGAACACCACAATCCCTATCTTATCAGCCACAATGGACCAGGAGGCTCGAATAAAATATATTCCAAATGTTGTCGCCTGTTATCGATCGATGGTAAAGGATTGCCTACACTTTTAGCTCGCCGTGGGCGTGGCGGGCAACTATTTCAATATTGCTTAGATGTATTTGAAACGTAGTTGCGGTGCTCATCGTATTTTGTCACATCTAAGGTCATACATACCTGATTTATATATTACTTAAATTTAAAATTTAGGTAATATATAAATCAGGTGTTATTCAGTTGGCCATCTTTGTTTAATACAGCTACCTAAATAGTGATTATCTTTCATTCAATAGAATATTAAAATAAAGTTAAGACAAAGGTCCAATTTTTTAATATTATAGGATTAAGCGAACAGGAACGCAACTCGATAAGTAATAACATTGGCATAGCAGTTTGCATTTTTTTTACATAAGAAAGACGAAGATACTGCGTGTAAAATATAAAACTTAGATAAGTAGAATAGTAGTAGTAAATTCAATATAAATATATATTGAACCTAAAAATTCAAAATTTGTAAAGGTATAGTAACTAAATACAGTGGTGAAATGACGGATTCAAACCGAATTTCAGTATGATATTTTAATTTAAATATATCATACAGAAATTCGTAAAATCAGTGATTCAGGAAACGCGTGAGCAGGATCACCCCTGCGCATTCGGTCAAAAATAGGCAAATCTTACGTAGTAGGTACGTACCATGCAGTAGTTTTTAGTGAGATTAACGTTAATATTTATTTATAATAAAGAAGAAAGAATAATTCATTTATTTATTTCTATATAGAGTAGTCAGCATGTTTATCTGCAGTGAAGTGTTTTATTACAGACGTTCCCTTGTTTGATAGGAAGATTTAACAATATCAATGCTGAAGTAATCACATCAACGCCCATTCATCAGATCAAACAAGACTATCACCAACAAAAGGGATCAAAGACCGAAACTTTAAATTCCCCAACGTCAATTGTTCAAATACCTCCGTAATTAATACGAGAACTCGCAACCCGGAAATATCTGCGCACTGCGCACTCCATCAAACTCTCGGAGGCAATCAGAGAACGAAATGGTACTGTGGAAATTAAACCAACATTCCAGGGATTGCTGGGACCCTTGGCTTTTAACCCTTCTTGTCATTTGCGTTGAACAAATTAATCATCGTCATTTACATTCAGAGCAGCCAGATTTGTTTCTCCGATTATGTCACCCTCCCTGTTAGCGGAAGGGCGGGACGTGTTTTAATATTTTGTAGTGGTAATTAACAATGAGATTTGAGTTTATTGGACCGATGCTTGAGTGGCCGGTTTTATTATTAGTCGTATTTATTAAAACTATAAAACTAAGCTGATCATTTAATGGCTATTTCTGTCACTATCTTTTTGAAATAAGAAAGTATGTAATGTAATTTTAAACGCGTTAGAGTAATCGTACTTTTCATGGAGACAAAAAAGTTTTCCTCCACAAGACTTCCTTTATTATATTATGAAATTAGTAATATGTCAAATTTTTACTCATTTACTAATTAATCGTTGCTATGATTTTGTGATTTGCAATAATCTCATACAAACAAAACATTGCAAGCTTACGCAAAAATAAAAATTTCGAACGACATTTTTTTAATATTTATAATTAAAGAAAAAAAAAAACATAAAGAGCCACGAAAAACATCTCCAAATTAGAATTATTGATGGGTTGATTTATCTTCGTACATTTTTGTACTATATTATTGTTTAATTTATAGAGGATATATAATTCATATCTTTATATTTTTAAACCACTCTAATATGCGTATTGCACTTAATCTAATTGATTAAGCACTCGAAAATGGATACCATGTATTATGAATATTATAATCTTGTATACAACACGTTCTCATGAGTGTAGGTTAAGGTAATTTAATTATAGTTAGATAACGTCAGATTTTGCTAATTTTCAGAACGCGACAGTTTTTTTCTTGTCCAATATCTATTCTATCCCTATCTATTTTGGAATTAAAAATAAGTGTAATTTATTATACATACTAATTGTAGAAACTTCCATAAATTAGTTAGGCCACATCTAGTTTAACCCTATAGGACAGCCCTGCCGTGTCAGACGTATCTCTGCTATCTTTAGATAGCAGAGATACGCCTAACCAGTGCAAAATGAAACTAGACACTATGCTTTATATAATACTTAAACAAAATTTCAAAAAATGTCTTTAGTTACTGAGATATTTCATGTTTTAAGATAGACGTTTTCGAATTTTTGGACATTGAGTTATGCGTATCTCTTCTAACTCAAGTTAGAATAATTATGAGTAACCCTTCGCAGTTTTTTTTACGGCAAACTGGATATCTACTATCTCGAGTTATCATAGTTTCGCGTAACCACACGCAGGTAGTACGGCGATAGGCGGCTCGCGGTGAGGCGGGGGGCGGGGCGCGGAGGGAGCGGCTCGTCGCTCCTTGCCACGTGTATTTGTTTATTTGTGTCGTTTTCAATCAAAAGGTACCACATTGTCGCTTATCATAAGGACATTCTGACAGGTTTTTCGTATAAAGATACAAGCAATTTTCGTCCTTATGGTAAGCGACAATGGGGTACCTTTTGATTGAAAACGTCACATTTACATTTCATTACGTACGTAATATTGACCCGGTTAAGTTAGCATTCCGGTGTTTTTTTATGTTGTTTGTTCAAAATATGATAAATTAGTCTTTGAAAGGAGTTTTTTACGAAGTAAAGCCTTGTTACGAATGTGTAGTGATAGAAATGTGGTAGAAAACAAAGGTTGTGCGACTAATTATCTTAGCTAATCTCACTTTGTAATCATTGCTGAAAACCCTGTGAAAAACTAAACTATTTCGTTTTTTTTTTAATCTTAAGATAACCTACATAGGTACTGAACTGTTTATCGTCGTCCGCTGTCTGTCATGAACTAGTCGTCAACTGGTCTTGTGATTGTCATGTCTAATTTTGAATTTAAATGTCGGTCGTTCCAAATGTTCCAATATTCCAAATATGTATGTCAGTCAGCCAGTCAGTCAGTCGGTCTATGTCAGGTCGCCACGGAGGTTAGAAGCCCCGACAGGTACCTACTTACAAAAATCTTAACGTAAATAAAAAATTACAAACACAAAATTAATTGAAATGACTGACAATATAATATAAGTAATGCACGAGTACTATCTTGTTACATAGTTCTGTAGTAGTTTCTTTCTTCTGTAGAAGATAACTAATAAATGCATAAAAAGTAAGTAAAGTTATGAACATAATTTATAAAACATATTTTTTTACTCTTCTTTTCATTTTTATTACTAAAAGCAAGAAAAAGTTTCAAACAGTGTCAGTAGAGGCAAAATATTAGTTTAAACATATATTTGGATCGCTGGAGTGTCTTATTTTGAAATACATAGAAACGATTCTGATTCAGAATAAATTTTTTGGAGTAACTGACCTTAATATTTTTACTATATATCTTCTAATACCCACAATAAATTTACACCAAACCTGAACCAAAACCTGAGTTCCACTAGGTACAGCCGGGGTTCATCATCAGCTCTATCTTGGGTACTGCTCTCCCAAGTGCTCATCAAGGCGTGTCGGATGACCAAAACAGCGTTTGCCTACGTTGCACCAAACCTGAATTCCACTAGGTACTACCAGGGTTCAGTATCAGCAAAGATAGATATAACTCCGTAATAGATGTTTACAATCTAAGGAAAAAACGTGCCTCGAAAATCAAGAAAATTTGATCCTCGTTCAGAGGGCGCCACTAGTTTTGGCCCACTGTCGTATAGATGGCGTTGACTGTTGCGTTTGTTATTTAACAATTTTAACGCATATCAGTGAAAGAACATGGGTCAAAATCATAAAAATAATTAATGCATTTAAAAAAAATCATTTATCTATATTTAAATACATTTTATCGTATTTTTATAAATCTTAATTTTTAGTTTTAAAGTGTGTCGACAGATGGCAGTGAATTTACTGGGGTTACAAAATTTACTATGACGTACCGCTCTAGTATAAGTTACTCTATGGTATCAGCTTTATCTTGGGTACTGCTCTCCCAAGTGCTCATTAAGACGTGTTGGATGACCAAAACAGCGTGTGCCTATGTTACACCAAACCTGAGTTCCACTAGGTACAGCCGGGGTTCAGCATCAGCTCTATCTTGGGTACTGCTCTCCCAAGTGCTCATCAAGGCGTGTCGGATGACCAAAACAGCGTTTGCCTACGTTGCACCAAACGTTAGTTCCACTATTAGGTACAGCTCTCCCAAGTGCTCATCAAGGCGTGTCGGATGACCAAAAACAGCGTTTGCCTATGTTACACCAAACCTGAGTCGCAATAGGTACAGCCGGGGTTCAGCATCAGCTCTATCTTGGCTAAGCTGATCATTTAATGGCTATTTCTGTCACTATCTTTTTGAAATAAGAAAGTATGTAATGTAATTTTAAACGCGTTAGAGTAATCGTACTTTTCATGGAGACAAAAAAGTTTTCCTCCACAAGACTTCCTTTATTATATTATGAAATTAGTAATATGTCAAATTTTTACTCATTTACTAATTAATCGTTGCTATGATTTTGTGATTTGCAATAATCTCATACAAACAAAACATTGCAAGCTTACGCAAAAATAAAAATTTCGAACGACATTTTTTTAATATTTATAATTAAAGAAAAAAAAAAACATAAAGAGCCACGAAAAACATCTCCAAATTAAAATTATTGATGGGTTGATTTATCTTCGTACATTTTTGTACTATATTATTGTTTAATTTATAGAGGATATATAATTCATATCTTTATATTTTTAAACCACTCTAATATGCGTATTGCACTTAATCTAATTGATTAAGCACTCGAAAATGGATACCATGTATTATGAATATTATAATCTTGTATACAACACGTTCTCATGAGTGTAGGTTAAGGTAATTTAATTATAGTTAGATAACGTCAGATTTTGCTAATTTTCAGAACGCGACAGTTTTTTTCTTGTCCAATATCTATTCTATCCCTATCTATTTTGGAATTAAAAATAAGTGTAATTTATTATACATACTAATTGTAGAAACTTCCATAAATTAGTTAGGCCACATCTAGTTTAACCCTATAGGACAGCCCTGCCGTGTCAGACGTATCTCTGCTATCTTTAGATAGCAGAGATACGCCTAACCAGTGCAAAATGAAACTAGACACTATGCTTTATATAATACTTAAACAAAATTTCAAAAAATGTCTTTAGTTACTGAGATATTTCATGTTTTAAGATAGACGTTTTCGAATTTTTGGACATTGAGTTATGCGTATCTCTTCTAACTCAAGTTAGAATAATTATGAGTAACCCTTCGCAGTTTTTTTTACGGCAAACTGGATATCTACTATCTCGAGTTATCATAGTTTCGCGTAACCACACGCAGGTAGTACGGCGATAGGCGGCTCGCGGTGAGGCGGGGGGCGGGGCGCGGAGGGAGCGGCTCGTCGCTCCTTGCCACGTGTATTTGTTTATTTGTGTCGTTTTCAATCAAAAGGTACCACATTGTCGCTTATCATAAGGACATTCTGACAGGTTTTTCGTATAAAGATACAAGCAATTTTCGTCCTTATGGTAAGCGACAATGGGGTACCTTTTGATTGAAAACGTCACATTTACATTTCATTACGTACGTAATATTGACCCGGTTAAGTTAGCATTCCGGTGTTTTTTTATGTTGTTTGTTCAAAATATGATAAATTAGTCTTTGAAAGGAGTTTTTTACGAAGTAAAGCCTTGTTACGAATGTGTAGTGATAGAAATGTGGTAGAAAACAAAGGTTGTGCGACTAATTATCTTAGCTAATCTCACTTTGTAATCATTGCTGAAAACCCTGTGAAAAACTAAACTATTTCGTTTTTTTTTTAATCTTAAGATAACCTACATAGGTACTGAACTGTTTATCGTCGTCCGCTGTCTGTCATGAACTAGTCGTCAACTGGTCTTGTGATTGTCATGTCTAATTTTGAATTTAAATGTCGGTCGTTCCAAATGTTCCAATATTCCAAATATGTATGTCAGTCAGCCAGTCAGTCAGTCGGTCTATGTCAGGTCGCCACGGAGGTTAGAAGCCCCGACAGGTACCTACTTACAAAAATCTTAACGTAAATAAAAAATTACAAACACAAAATTAATTGAAATGACTGACAATATAATATAAGTAATGCACGAGTACTATCTTGTTACATAGTTCTGTAGTAGTTTCTTTCTTCTGTAGAAGATAACTAATAAATGCATAAAAAGTAAGTAAAGTTATGAACATAATTTATAAAACATATTTTTTTACTCTTCTTTTCATTTTTATTACTAAAAGCAAGAAAAAGTTTCAAACAGTGTCAGTAGAGGCAAAATATTAGTTTAAACATATATTTGGATCGCTGGAGTGTCTTATTTTGAAATACATAGAAACGATTCTGATTCAGAATAAATTTTTTGGAGTAACTGACCTTAATATTTTTACTATATATCTTCTAATACCCACAATAAATTTACACCAAACCTGAACCAAAACCTGAGTTCCACTAGGTACAGCCGGGGTTCATCATCAGCTCTATCTTGGGTACTGCTCTCCCAAGTGCTCATCAAGGCGTGTCGGATGACCAAAACAGCGTTTGCCTACGTTGCACCAAACCTGAATTCCACTAGGTACTACCAGGGTTCAGTATCAGCAAAGATAGATATAACTCCGTAATAGATGTTTACAATCTAAGGAAAAAACGTGCCTCGAAAATCAAGAAAATTTGATCCTCGTTCAGAGGGCGCCACTAGTTTTGGCCCACTGTCGTATAGATGGCGTTGACTGTTGCGTTTGTTATTTAACAATTTTAACGCATATCAGTGAAAGAACATGGGTCAAAATCATAAAAATAATTAATGCATTTAAAAAAAATCATTTATCTATATTTAAATACATTTTATCGTATTTTTATAAATCTTAATTTTTAGTTTTAAAGTGTGTCGACAGATGGCAGTGAATTTACTGGGGTTACAAAATTTACTATGACGTACCGCTCTAGTATAAGTTACTCTATGGTATCAGCTTTATCTTGGGTACTGCTCTCCCAAGTGCTCATTAAGACGTGTTGGATGACCAAAACAGCGTGTGCCTATGTTACACCAAACCTGAGTTCCACTAGGTACAGCCGGGGTTCAGCATCAGCTCTATCTTGGGTACTGCTCTCCCAAGTGCTCATCAAGGCGTGTCGGATGACCAAAACAGCGTTTGCCTACGTTGCACCAAACGTTAGTTCCACTATTAGGTACAGCTCTCCCAAGTGCTCATCAAGGCGTGTCGGATGACCAAAAACAGCGTTTGCCTATGTTACACCAAACCTGAGTCGCAATAGGTACAGCCGGGGTTCAGCATCAGCTCTATCTTGGGTACTGCTCTCCCAAGTGCTCATCAAGGCGTGTCGGATGACGAAAACAGCGTTTGCCTACGTTGCACCAAACCTGAGTTCCACTAGGTACAGCCAGGGTTCAGCATCAGCTCTATCTTAGGTACTGCTCTCCCAGTTGCTCATTAAGACGTGTTAGATGACCAAAACAGCGTGTGCCTATGTTACACCAAACCTGAGTTCCACTAGTTACAGCCAGGGTTCAGCATCAGCTTTATCTTGGGTACTGCTCCCCCAACTATTCATTAAGACGTGTTGGATGACCAAAAAAGCGTGTGCCTATGTTGCACCAAACCTGAGTTCCACTAGGTACAGCCAGGGTTCAGCATCAGCTCAGATCTATGTATACTAAAACCTTCTCCAAAATGTAACAAACATTTTTCTGAATACCGCATCAAACTCGGTTCAGCCAAACGCGAGATAATCTCGGACAAACATACGGGTCAAACTGAGAACCTTTTTTTAAGGCGGTTAAAAATTTTGGAGTAACTGACCTTCTGCCGTTAATTCCGCCTTTTACACTTACTGGGATTAAATATAAAATAAAGTACATACAAACAAACACACACACACACACACACATACATACATACATACATACATACATACATACATACATACATACATACATACATGCAATACATACAAACGCTATTAAACATAAGGCTCTTTCCACCATACGATTGATCTACTTTATAACCAATGATGTAAGGACTGATGGAAATCGGGCTCCTTGTATGGAATGTGAGTTAGCACAATATAAAATGGATTATCTTGTGTAGTCTGGTTACGCGTTTTACTAGGAGCACTAATACAACGAACTCTTACAACTTAAGATAAAAGAACTACGAGTGACCACCTCAATATTCCCCATGCCCTGGTTACACGTTTTACTAGAAGTTGATACAATGTAGTCTTCTAACTTTAGATAAACGAAAACCGCAATAAGCCCGCGAGCCGTGGCCACGCGAAATAGTATGAGCGCTCATACAACGAACTCGTCTAACTTTAAGTTAACATAGTTACGCGCAACCACCAAATGTATGAAACAGTGGTTACGCCAAACTATGTTTATGCGTTTATTTCAAAAACTATGTACTTTTACAAAAAAAAAGTAAAGAAATATTATTCTTCACGTCTATTGAAACACAAAACACATATTAAAAATGACTTAACTCAATAAACTCACGAAATATATGAGTTTATTAGTTTTCACGCTCACCAAAAACTTTAAAGTCGATTTACTCAAAACTATGTTTTTTGAGATAGCAGAGATACGTCTGACACGGCAGAGCCCTTAGGGTTCAATTATTACGTTCATTTAGATTTAGCACAAACGGTCAAGGGTTGCGCGTGACGAATGCCCCTCGGATTAGTTGGGTTCCGTATGTACATAAAACGAGTTAAGTTGATAAGATGTCCGCGTCTCCTATGACCTTTTAAAGCTACGAAAACGTTAACATCTGCATATTTAGATGTCATTGGGCGTATGAATGTTAACTAAGGTCTAGTTAGTTGTTTTTGAGGGTCGTTCGTGCATGAAATGTGCATATTTTTGATTCGTGATGTGTTAGGCCCTCGACAGATATTGTCTAAGCTAGGATAATGCGAGATGTGGACGTGGATTAGATCTTATTTTCTCCTGGTTACTAATGTATTAATTTAATCTCATAAAGCTAATCAAGGGTGATTTTATTTATGTTTATATTTTATGTTTTTATAACATTGTTTTTAGGGTTCCGTACCCAAAGGGTAAAAACGGGACCCTATCACTAAGACTCCGCTGTCCGTCTGTCCGTCTGTCTGTCACCAGGCTGTATCTCATGAACCGTGATAGCTAGACAGTTGAAATTTTCACAGATGATGTATTTCTGTTGCCGCTATAATAACAAATACTAAAAAGTACGGAACCCTCGGCGCGCGAGTCCGACTCGCACTTGGCCGGTTTTTTTTATTTTTTAAGTTTTAACTATGAACACATTTTTTGCAGTTCTTCATAGTAGACATGTTGTTATTTTTGAAGTTACTTATTTACTTAAGTTTAATTATTATTAATAAAAATTATTATATTGGGCGGGCCACATTGCTCGTAGAACCGATAGCCGATGGGGCAGAAAGGTTCTTGAGTGGCGACCGCGAACCGGAAAACGATCTAATTAAGGTCGCGGGGTGCCGATGGATGAGAGCAGCGCAAGACCGGTCGTTGAGAAAATCCCTGGGGGAGGCCTATGTTCGGCTGATATGATGATGATGATGATGATGAATTATTTCAGACGGATAAAGTTCAACAATATTACCCATTGCTTGATTTTCAATGATTTTTTAGTTATCCGCTAAGTGTGCTATAAACTTAAATACCTGGAAAGTTATATTCTCTGCCTTATAGCTTATAGCTGACAAAGACGAACTCTTTATTTATGGCAGAAGTTTCACCCAGCTCATTTACTTCCCCCAACTTTGAGAACCGGAACCCAAAGATGCTCAAAACTCAATATCACAGGATTAACGACACCCTTCAAAATTAAAAACGAAATGAAAGCGTCTTAAATACTCTCTTAGACCTGTGACAGCCTGTTAATACGAAATTTATTACCGAAAGCTAAAATTATTCCTACCTATTGTTCTGCTCTGAAGAATTGTGACCCGAACAATACCTTCATAATTTACTTTTCGATGTATCCTTGTTCTCTACGGCAGATAAAGTCGTGATAACAAATGGTAACTAAAATAATAAAATAAACCGCGACTGTGTAGCAAGCGACATATTTCATTAATAAAGGTAAAACAAGCAAGATATCATACGGGCTCACTTCGCAGTGTCCATACGTTACTGAGATAAAACAAAAGATTCGAATCCGTTGAATTTATGCGTTATCGAAGCTAGAGTGATGCTGAGTAAAACAATGGAGGATCGTGGCGCCCCATGCGGCGAGGGGCGGCACCACAGCACGCTAAGCGCTGCTGTATAGTGTATAGCGACATCTATTACCGAGTAGAGGAGCTATGCCGCTACTGTCGCCAAAGGTGGAGAGGTTACGCGCATTTAAATAAAGATTCAATCGCTATCAGAAGTCGTGTGAATCTATAATAATTTAATGTGTTTTCTTTGGTTTTATTGGTAGAAATGGAAGCCAGAGCGTGTCTTAACATTTAAACCTACCTTGTATCAGGCCTTTTGATACGTAAAAAATTAAAATCAGTGTACAACATTAAATGATAATAGGAACCTCGAGTATTAGTTATATTCAATTCAATTATTTATTTCGAATCATTTTGATCCATATAGTGTTAGTAAGTACAACAAAACTTAAAATTAATTAAGGTTAGTGACATACAATTACAATTTACAAAACACACACATAAATTGTAAAATAAAATACAATAACAAGTAAAAAAATATATTATAGTTTACAATTATTGGTGTTAATCAAGTTGGGTAAGATCTTGTGGAAGTCTTTTTTTATGTCACGTCGGTGGTAAACAAGCATAGTCTACTCTAAACTTAATACTTACCTAAATAAGTAAGTAAATAACAAGTGTATAAAGATAATCAATTTGCATGTAGCTCACATAAAGAGTCACGAAAATATATCAGCAAAGGCAGTTCCAGCAAAAGTTAAATAAGAAATCTTCCAATGGGAAATCCGAATTTTGCCAAAAATATTCATACGCTGTCATCAAGCGACTGGACCCTCGCCAGCTGCGGACAGCCAACGACAAAATATTCCGTTGCAAAATACTTACTCACCCAAATCACCCCGCTCTTTAAAATCACTCTTGAAAATTCGAGCGGCAATTCCTTAAAAAAGTTCAATGGAAAATTATCTTTGATTGAATTTCCTTCATCCCCGAACTTCGGCTCGATTGCCATAACTTCAGAGTTCTGACAAACTCTTTTCATATTATTAGTCATTACGCGCAGACCCCGCTCGAAGTTGGCAGCGCTTCAAATACTTAATTAAGCCAAACGAATCACGTTGCTCTGAAAAATTCAAACGGCCCTAGGGCCTAGGGTATTACAATATAACAAATAGTGCTCACTTCCGCATGTTTCCTTAAACGCACCATTCCTTACGTCACGGCCCGTTACGAGGTTATTTATGCCTCGCATTAAAAACAAAATGATATGCCTTCGCTGAAAATCTAAAAAGAATAAGCAATAAAACGGTAAAACCCAAATCTGATACATACTAGGGCCGCAGTCGTAGGGCGTGTGAGAGGGACGGAGCTCTACAACCACGAAATGAATGCGACGCTACTGTTTCATCTCTCACCTCTATCGGTTAGCGATCTCTAAACCGTCCTAACTCTGCTCGTAAAATAGTAAAATAAACCTTAAATCGTCTCCGCGAACCGCTAATATTGAATGCAGATTACTACAAATGGATTTGAGATTAATATAGTACGAGAGCCACCCTGTCTCATACCACCCCATTCGGCGCTCAGCATTCAAATCGGAATCGAATGGATGACCAAAACATAATATCGTTGGAAGATTCAGCCGCCATAAATCAAATGAGAAATAATCTGTTTCGGAACGAGATAGTCGCCGATGCCGTGCCACCATAAAAACGCAAAACGTTTTGTCTGATTGAAATGGTTACGTTGGGCGGGTTTTTTCCTGGCGCTATTTCCTTTTTATTTTCCTTGATGTATAATCAATGTGTTAACGGATGGCCGCGAACCGGGGCTTTGAGAGTAGATTTGCTACACAAAAGATTCTGATATTGAGTTTGAAAGTAGTTTCTCTTTTCTTCTTTTATGTTAATGGCACTTTCAGTTGCGCGGTAATGGCTTATGTGAATAAATGTCGCACTTTAGTTGAGGAGGTTACATGGATATTGTTTATAGGTGCTCATTTTCATATTTTAGAATTTGCAACTAACTACGAGACCTGGAGACCATTTAGCTGGCACTTAGTATGTGGGCGCTCCATTAACGATAACCATTATTACATGTCGTTCAACGCTTAAAATGAGAAAAACGAAAGTCCTTTGTTAATATATTGCAGGTAATAACAGGTTTTATAGAACAGTTCAGGAATCTAGACACGCGGTGGCGTGTCCAGCCAAGTTCAAAGAAAAAGGAACTGGCGACGCAGCGACCGTGTGTAATATTACACGAACCATTTGGAGCTACTTTTGACCCCTTTACAAGTTGAAACCTATTGTTAAATAGGTTACAACACATGAAATTTGGCACATTTATTCAATCCCCTTAGCTTGTCTAGAATATAAAATTTCATAAACGTAAAACAGTTATTGATAAATTAACGTTTAAAAATTGGCATTTTTGTGACTGGCTAACTTATAGATCAAGAATCAATAACCTAACCCACTTCCAGATGACAAGAAACTTGAAATTTGGCATCAAGGTGGACTATTAGGTGTTTATAGAGGGAAAAATCCTAAAACTGAAAATTATTTAAAATTAGGTGGAAAAAATCATATAGGTATGTATTGATAATCATTAGATTAATAATTAAGACTTATGGATCAAACACCTAACTCAGTTCCAGATGACCTAGAAACATGATATTTGGTATAAAGGTAGACTATTTGGCGAATACAAAGGAAAAAATCTCAGTTAGGGTCTCCTTTTCAGCTTGGGTAAAACTACTTTCATGATGAATACTAGTAATTTCTGTATAAAAAGTAATGATATCCCAACAAAAACATAAATATGAAATTAGAGCCAAGTTCAATATTAAGAATATGTGTCGTGGTTGACTCGTCGACAAGTTCTGTGCGGTGTAGAAAATCCTGAAATTATAAAAGCTTTGTCTTGGCTAGTTTTTACGTATAGGCTATTATTATTGCAACTAACTACGAGACCTGGAGACCATTTAGCTGGCACTTAGTATGTGGGCGCTCCATTAACGATAACCATTATTACATGTCGTTCAACGCTTAAAATGAGAAAAACGAAAGTCCTTTGTTAATATATTGCAGGTAATAACAGGTTTTATAGAACAGTTCAGGAATCTAGACACGCGGTGGCGTGTCCAGCCAAGTTCAAAGAAAAAGGAACTGGCGACGCAGCGACCGTGTGTAATATTACACGAACCATTTGGAGCTACTTTTGACCCCTTTACAAGTTGAAACCTATTGTTAAATAGGTTACAACACATGAAATTTGGCACATTTATTCAATCCCCTTAGCTTGTCTAGAATATAAAATTTCATAAACGTAAAACAGTTATTGATAAATTAACGTTTAAAAATTGGCATTTTTGTGACTGGCTAACTTATAGATCAAGAATCAATAACCTAACCCACTTCCAGATGACAAGAAACTTGAAATTTGGCATCAAGGTGGACTATTAGGTGTTTATAGAGGGAAAAATCCTAAAACTGAAAATTATTTAAAATTAGGTGGAAAAAATCATATAGGTATGTATTGATAATCATTAGATTAATTAAGACTTATGGATCAAACACCTAACTCAGTTCCAGATGACCTAGAAACATGATATTTGGTATAAAGGTAGACTATTTGGCGAATACAAAGGAAAAAATCTCAGTTAGGGTCTCCTTTTCAGCTTGGGTAAAACTACTTTCATGATGAATACTAGTAATTTCTGTATAAAAAGTAATGATATCCCAACAAAAACATAAATATGAAATTAGAGCCAAGTTCAATATTAAGAATATGTGTCGTGGTTGGCTCGCCGACAAAAGAATTGAAATCTATATTGGTGCCAAGTTCTGTGCTGTGTAGAAAATCCTAAAATTATAAAGGATTTGACTTGCTAGTTTTTATCAACAAACAAAATTTTAGAAAAATAACATAGACAAATAATAATAGCCTATACGTAAAAACTAGCCAAGACAAAGCTTTTATAATTTCAGGATTTTCTACACCGCACAGAACTTGTCGACGAGTCAACTACGACACATATTCTTAATATTGAACTTGGCTCTCATTTCATATTTATGTTTTTGTTGGGATAAAATACACAGCCGCCATAGGTATTGTTGGAACTTTATTTACCTAAAGCTACTAGGTACATAAAAGGTTCTAAATTGGGTTTTATTATCTTTTTAAATACTAAGGGTTTATGAATAACTAGATAGTAGATATACACTTGCTTATATCGGAAACCTTTTAATTTTTATTCCGTCATTCCCATTCAAAAAGGACAATTAAAATTCCAATTGACAGCAATGGCTTCTGTAAATTCGTTAAAACTACGACGGCCTCCAATCGATTAATGCGTCAAATCATAATCCAATAAATTGGATAAAATATCCGACAGACTGCACCACATGTGGTCAACCTGTCCCATAACCGCGGCACATGCCACGCTTACCTTCCACAATTACCACCAAAATTAAAAAAAACTTTAAAGACACTCCTTGCATCCCGTCCCAAAACGTACCATAACTTCAACAACTTAAGGCTTAAATTTGAATGCAACGTAGTTGTCATGACTTTGACCATCTGTTCCGGATGATGTTATCGAAAAATTAACAATTTGTTTAATGTAAACGAACCGGGGCAGAGCTGTCGATAAATTATTGGAACATTTAGCGACGCTATGGACTTTCATGATTATCGAGCGTCACCTTTCCTGCACCAAGTATTTGCTTACCTTCGTAATCAAGCCAGATTTTAGTAGCTTTTTTATAGGTCTCGTACCTTAGTGGCCAGCTGCCTTTCTGGATCTTTAGGTAATCAAAACCTGATTTGACTCGAACATTGCCAAATAACATTCGCAATTGCGTCGAAAATTAGTGCAATACGAGTGATGTAATAAAAATGCCTTTACGACGATGTTATATTTGCATTTGAACGACATTATGTTTTCATGGATTTTCATTAAAATAACTTAATTTTATTTAGTAATATTGTTTGGTAGATTATGGTAACCTACTTTTTAAGACACAATAACAATTTAGTACGATTATGAACACATAAGACGTTCTTTTTTTCAAGACAAATTCTGTGTGTGTGTTTTGTTATTTAAAACAAATAAATATTGCATACAATTTTTTATTGTTAAAAATGAGTTTAACATCTTATTACGAAGTGGATTGAATAAAAATAAATTACTTGTCATAAAAAAGAAAAAATAACATCTGAACAAGGAATAAAATTGCACAGAAAGCTTTCTTTACTAGCCCTTCTCTGATTAACTAGCTTCGTGCGAGCTCTCTAATTTACGTATCATCAAAAAATTACAAATTGCATTAATAAAAAAAAGTAAAATGAACCATTCACTAGTTAGCCACGAATAGGCAATCGCATGTTGACATGTAATTATCAAAACGTTTGCTTTCAAACTTTTTTTCAGTTTCGTGACTGTTTGAGTTATAAATCTTGGCCTAATGAGGTATTTATGCGATCCGGGTCTTCCTGTCAACGATTAATCCTTTATTTTCAAATAAAAACTGAGCAGTTTTATCAATATTAATACGATGACGTGGATACAGTTACTGGAAGTACGGTTTAAAACGGTACGTCATATTTTGTTTCAACTAATAAATGCAGTACAGAATTGGGCTAACAAATTGTCAGTTTACTTCCTTATATGGTGAAAATAGAGTAAGGTTCAAACGTATAGGATAACTCATATTTGTTAACCCTACAATATTGAAATACCTTAACTGAATCAACGTAAATACAACTAGGGAACAAGTCAAACTATTTTACCAAATATTTAAGTAACAAATCTACGATCAAAATTTTAAACCTTGGTATTTTTTTATTTCCTATTACAACATAAAAAGGTTGTTTTTGACTAACTTTTACCTTACTGACAGTAAACTTTTTGAAGATGGTATTTTTTATTATTATAAACACTAATAGATATTATACACCAAAGAAAAAGTGACCAAGTCCCCTGTGGCCGAGGCGGGAATCGAACCCGTGTCTTCAGCTTACGGGGCTAACGTCGTGACCACTTGACGACCCGGCCACGGCGGTACCCGTCCCAAATTTTCTCTGGTCTATGTCTATGCTATCTTTGAAAAGCTTGGCGCATTTTTGATTATGTTCAAGCTTGTATATTAGTACTTATCTTTAGGCGCGTTCGCTTTTGATCTACGATAAGGAGCTTAATGTGACAGCTTCCGTCGAGCGTAGTTAGTTCTCTCGCCATATCCAGAACTGTCACATCCGCGCCAAAGCTACGCATGGCGATATTTCATTAACCGAATATTTAATATTCATGATATTTTGTCATTCTTTATTTTTACTGTGCTGTTAGTAAATCATCTGTCTGTCACAGCCAAATTATCTGCAACGCGAATAACGATCATCAGATCGTAAAAAGCTTCTGACAGGAGCTAGTAAATACTTATGTCAAATCAAGTCTAAAGTTACAATAAGAGCATTTTCACATTGTCCGATCCGATATCGGATGTCGAAAGGAAGTAAAATGTAAGATATACATGTGTTTTTCAGTATTTATTTTTAATAACATGCCATTAAATAAAGCATTATTACTATAAAAACGATAGATAACGCAAAAAGGCAGACTTAATGCCAAGGGCACTCTCCTGCAGCTGTTTTCACATAGGCGCCTTCCGACATCCGATATCGGAAAGGCGCTTCCGATAATTTCAGTCATGTCGGAGCCCCCCGTCATCTGTCGGACCGATAGTATTTGTTTGTGTGCGTATGTGTAGGCATATTGTTTCTTGTAGTGTGTCAAGTAATTGGGTCTAGCCAAAAATCTAGACCGCAGGTCTGCACCTGCGCTCGCACGTGCGCTGCGCACTTTTACTAATAATGATTTCAGCACCAACAGAAGCGAGTGAAAAACGCACTAAAACAAAAGTATCTGCCACCCTCGAACACTTTTACTAATAGAGATATGTTATATTATGTCTACAATTAGTGTTCAAAATTATCTGTTACAACCTGTTCTATAAATATAAGGACATATATATATTTTTGTTTAACTATTAGAGCCACTCCACACTAGCGTCTCCCGAGCGTCGGTGTCTATAGTCAACTCTATGGCTGCTGCTCGACGCAACGTTGACGCAACTGCACAGCGACGCATAGCGCTGACTAATAGACGCCGACGCTGAAAGTCGCTAGTGTGGGGTGGCCCTTAGAGAATGATACTTTGATGCGTAGACATAAAAGCGAACGCAGCCGACGCACACGAGTGAGGGTAGACCGAGCGCGGTCTACACAACTTTGACACCCACCCGCAATCTTCAGTAATACCTTTAAACAAGATGCAAGTAACTGCGTTGAAATATCGGGAGCACGAAAACAATACAAAGGTAATCACGGTTCATATCCCGGTCGATATAATTCTAGTGAAACTAACCGTGAATCATTCAAAACTGTTTTTGATGCGTAGTCGGAACTACATTTGATGCTGACTCTACCTACTCGTATATCTAGTATCGCAAGTTAAAGGCACTTGTATAATGTATAATTGTATAATAGCCCATCATAATTTAGCAAACTGCAATTAAGTTCATCTTATGAAAAAAAAAACAATCTTTAGTGCTTAAAAACAGGTAGGTACCTAGTTACTTATTTTTATTTGATTTTATTTGCGTTAATGTAAAGTATCATTCTGCAACTGCGCTGATGGCCTAGCGGTAAGAGCGTACGACTTTCAATCCGGAGGTCGCGGATTTAAACCCCGGCTCGAACTAATGAGTTTTTCGGAACTTATTGTACGAAGTATCATTTGATATTTACCAGTCACTTTTCGGTGAAGGAAAACATCGTGAAGAATCCGGACTAATCCCAACAAGGCCGAGTTTCTCCTCTGGGTTGGAAGATCAGATGACAGTCGCTTTCGTAAAAACTAGGTTCGTAAATTCTCGGGATTAGTTGCCAAGCGGAGCCCAGGCTACTATGAGCCGTGGCAAAAAAAGCCGGGATAACGCGAAGAAAGATGATGATGATGTAAAGATTGTAAAGAATCATTCATTTCCCAAAAGCTGTCAACTGTTGCATTACATTGATGTTTATCGGACTAGTTAGCTAAGCGGCTATTACACGGCAATTAGCTTTTAGTAATCAGATGCACCCCACTCATTAGCCATGAGAACGATGGCACACGTTGGCGATACGCCTGTCTAATAGATAGTTTTAGTTAAGTGAACTTTAGAATTAAAAGTACTTTATTTAAGCATGATCAAACAGACAGGTAATCACCACATGCTTCGTCAAAACACAAACGAAATCCGTACAACCCCGCCTCCCGCCTCCTTAATCGTCTTTAGAATTATTTGACATTGGCAGAACTTGGAAGAGTTTTGCTGCGGGCGCGGATGTAACTCATTACATCATGTCTAGAGTGTCAGGACATGTAGAAGACTCTTAGTACAGTTGAGTTTATACAAAGATCTTTACAAGCCAACTTTCCAAAAGTATATATTTACGAGTACACAACCTTATTGTCAATGTCTTAGAGAGGCGTGAAAATAAATACATGTTTGGAACGGTGGCTTCTAAAGGTGTTTGTGAAATTGACTGTAGAATCTAAGATAATGACATTAAACAAATTTACCTATTTGTGCAATCGATTAGCTACATAATACTACGTAGCGTCAAGAGAGTAAGTACTAATACTGAACTAAGTATTTTGCCATGATACTGGACTAGCTATACTTTTCTTTACCGTTTTGGATTTTATATATGTATTCAATGATTGAGAATAAATATCTAAAAGAACAACTAAACGTATTAGGCGAATTATAATTTCTTATTTACTGTAACTAACAACGAGTATATTTCTTACTTGATTTACTCAATGACTATGGTAGAAATTACCATTTTGATAAATAATAATTCAACCATTTTGTATTGACATCGACATTATACCAAAATTAAAATTATAAAACCACTCAAAAACCCACCCACACACCCGTTCATTGAAGCACACATCCTCTAATTAACATAAACGTTAACATAAACAAATAGATAGAGATAAGACCTATTCCAAATTCATATAAAATTGAACACTCAGGCGCTCCGGCGTAACTGTGAGCTCTAGATCCATCGAAGCAAAGTATAATATATATATAAAGCAACGGAGCCACGCTGTTATGTCGTCGCCCAAATCTTAAATACTTAAATTTTTGTGTTTTCTCGTAGGGCATTGTATCTTTGTATTTTTATTTGTTTTGTAGTTCGCAGTGCCTTGGTAGTAATACTGTAATGCTGTGTAACTAATTTGAATAATAAAATAAAATAAAAATAATCTTACATGATATGTATACTGGTCTCAGAAGCGTTCAACTATCTGTATGTAAGCAATCGGAACATTGAAGGACCATCGTCACGTAATACCGGCTATTCATTACGGCAATTAACACGTTACGCTATAAATTAGTTGCGCGGTGTACCGTGGATGGCACGCCTTGTATTTAAACTCGCGATACTATCACTTTAAGCGTTTCATTGACAGGAGTTTAGTTTTTAGATAGACATTGAAAGAAATGTTTGCATAACATTAACATAATATATATTTTTTCTTACACAAAAAAATGGGATTTGCGAACTGTGTGTTACCTCAGTTCAGGGCTCGGAACCGGTATTTTTTAAAAACCCCGAAATAGCCCAATATTTTGAATTTTTTTATGCTCATTACGTGAGACTGAATCATGTATTTAGGAAACAATTTTGCATTATTAAAACGTCCCAATTAAAATGAAATTATAAACAAAAGAACGAAAAAGAACGTAATAATACCGGTATTTTTGTATGGAGCAAATACCGGTTTCCGACCCCTGCCTCAGTTACCTGTTACTAAATCGGTTTTAGAATATTGAGCAAAATTTATAAGTTTAATCTTTAAATTCAGGTTGTTTTTGATTTACTCAATGAGTTCGACTTTTAATTCTTTTCGGTGTACGAGATAAACCTTAAGGGCAGCGGTGGCAGCATGAGTCAATTTTTATCGCCTGTCACTATGCCTGACACTTTTGCACTTACACACTTGTTATAACGTGACAGGCATGGTGACAGGTGATAAGATGCGACCGTGCTACGGCCGGCTATAGTGTGGGCTATATAGGTAGTTTTGCTAATGCTGCGAAGTTGTACTTTTACTGAGAACAGTTTTATGAATGTTATAAGAAAGGTTTTCTGACGGAAAGGTCATGGCACAAATATAAAAATTACATAATATTGTATGTAAAACTGAGCTTCTGAATATTGCTAAATACTACGTCGTTACAAATGGATGACTGTATGACAGGAACCCATTCAAATCCAAATTATAAATCAAAAAAACCTTACTCCGGATCATAAGACGAAATTCATGAAGATAGTTTTAATTTTGTTTATAGTTTAAAATGAAGGTTATAGGGTACTTTTTATTTCAAATTAAATCAAATTCCATCAAATTAAATATAAATATAATTAAATATATATTTAGAAATACCATTAACGTATACTTTCATAAAGGCCCGGGTAGAATACGGCCTGATGCGAACTTTAAGATTTGTCAAAAATTTATTTAAGATACGACATGGATCGGATATGACATTGTCAAAAGTGACGTTTCTTAAAACAAAAACGTCCTTTTTGAAACTGACATATCCGATCCATATCGTATCTTTAACAAGTTTTTGACGTATCTTAAAGTTCGAATCAAGCTGTTATTCCTTAAGAGAAAGACGGCTACGTACAATTGAGTTATGAACAAGGAAGTTATCTATGAGTATGTATCTATGAATTGGCCACTTCTCGTTTACTAAACATAATCATCTGTCAATGCGTAGGCTTGGTAATATTAGCTCCTTCAACCTCTCATCTCTCTTGTGAGCTCAATTGGAAAATGAACATTATACTCTTTTCAGTAAAGTTCAATATGTATTAAAAACAGCAAAGTCTACTAAGTAAGCAATCGATATCAATATTTCATTGCCTCTAAACAGGAAACAATAAAATGTATTGATGTCGCCACTAAAATTCCCACATGTTGGCTGACAACTGCTCTGCGTAATTTGTTAAAGTTTAAATAATTAAACGACCGTTAGCTTTTTTTATTGCCTGCATTAAGTAGGTGGGGTGAAAAAAAAACTTCTAAACTGACCTACCGAAATATTAAGAGACCTAACGTGAGCCTGGCCAGATTTTCTTTGCGCAGTATACCTACCTAATTCGTTAAAAAAAACTGGTTGTTTTTATTTTCTAGCCTATTTGATTGTCTCAATTTGTTACGATTATCCTCTTACTTTCCACTATTCTCCAATTGGAGAGAATTTTGTTTTGTCAATCATCAGTCATTCATTGTGTTATCTTCGTCGTTTTCTGCCTCTGCCACAGTCGTTTTGCTGACTTTACCTATG